>NW_021833841.1:45000-55119 GCF_006345805.1 Octopus sinensis
CCCGGCGTGCTAACTTTTCTGCCAGCTCGCCGCCTTACTAGAATTTTAATATCAGTCTATATTAACGAAGTGACTTGGCGGAATCTTTAGCACGCTCGGCGAAATGCTTGGCAGTATTTCGTTCGTCTTGATTTTCTAATTTCAAACACCGCCGAGGTAAACTTTTTTTTTTGTATCCTTTCGGAATCGATAAAATAAGTACCAATTGAGCATGGTACTTATATTATCGATTTTCCCTCTCTCCCGAAATTGTTGACCTCGAGCCAAAATTTGTAAACAATAACATAGTCTATATACATTATGTCTGCCAGAAAGACGATATGGTCACAACTGGAGTACCTTTCATCATAAATCTGTTGAATCAGAGCTGATCTGGGTACCATCATTATTATTTCAATGTACACCGGCTTGGCTCAGTGGTTAGAGCGTCGAGCTTACGATCATGAGATTGTGAGTTCAATTCCCGGACGGGGCTGCGTGTTGTGTTCTTGAGCAAGACACTTTATTTCGCGTTGCTCCAGTTAACTCAGCTATAGAAATGAGTTGCGACATCACTGGTGCCAAGCTGTATCGGCCCCTTTGCCTTTCCCTTGGATAACATCAGTGGTGTGGAGAAGGGAGGCTGGTATGCATGGGCGACTGTTGGTCTTCCATAAACAACCTTGCCTGGAATTGTGCCTGGAGGGTAACTTTCTAGGTGCAATCCCATGGTCATTCATGATCGAAGGGGATCTCCTCCTACACCGGCAATGAACCTGCTGTAAACAGTAGCCAAATTTCCCTCATATCACACTTCAAATTTCAAAATAAAGAAAAGGTACGTTAAATTTGGTAGTTCTAGATAACCCAAAAAAGATGGGACGGTCATAGTCGGCGTCCCTTTAACCATATGTTTGCTCAATCAAGGTTGACCTGGAGATAAACATTACAACAATATAATCGATAGTACACCTAGAAATAGCAGCCAAAATCTTCCTTGCTTCAGACTTTACCGTCTTAAAAAAATTAGTTACAGCTGGAAGGTCATTGATTCATTGATCGTGGGCTCAATATCATCTTCAACAACACACCACGGTTTCCGGCCCAGGAGAAAACCACTGGTCACATTAAGATACTGACATTTTAAATTTCCCATAATGGTTTTAGATTTTGGCACGGGGCCAGCAGTTTTTGAGAAGAGGAGGAAGTCGATTACATCGACCCCAGTTATCACCAGGTACTTGTTTTATCGACCCCGAAAAGATCAAGTTGACCTCGATGGAATTTGAAATCGGAACGTAAAGACAGACGAAACGTCGCTGAACATTTTGCCCGGTGCGCTAACATTCTGCCAGTTCGCCGCCTTAAATTCCTATAATACTCGTAAAACATTATCTCTACCAACGTCTGAAGTTTTCTTTTTCCTAACGATAGCGATACTATAAAGTAACATGCTATACTGTACTACACATACATGCCAATATATGCATGAGAATACATACATGAAACATACAAATCTATATGTATGAGGACTCATGAAAAACGAACCTCCACCAACTATTCTGCCTATATATCTATGCACACCTTTCAATGCCGTGTATGCCATAAGGTCTGCAATTCTAACGGAGGCCTCAAAAGACATTTTAAGACACAAAGATCAGAAATTAACTGCAGTTCTTGGTAGTCCGTATCGCTTATGTGAGTGTCTTTTCAATACATCGTCTGGTTTAAAAAGCCACATCGGACGCCATGATGAATTTAAGGTGTAGGTACAAGAGTTAGTCAAATTCATAAGTGTGTATGTATGTATGTACGTATGTATGTATGTGTGTATGTATGTATGTATGTATGTATGTATGTATGTATGTATGTATGTACATATGTATATATGTATGTATGTATGTACGTACCTACTTATGTATGTATGTACGTACATACGTATGTATGTATGTTTGTATATATGTATGTATGTACCTACTTATGTATGTATGTTCGTACGTATGTATGTATGTACATATGTATATATGTATGTATCTACGTACCTACGTATGTATGTATTACGTACGTACGTATGTATGTCCGCATGTATGCATGTAATGCATGGATGTATGTATGCATTCTTTTATTATTTTACTTGTTCCAGTCATTTGACTGCGGCCATGCTAAAGCACCGCCTTGAAGGGTTTTAGTCGAAGAAATCGACTCCAGGACTTATCCTTTGTAAGCCTAGTACTAATTCTATCGGACTCCTTTGCCGAGCCACTAAGTTACAGAGACATAAACACACCAGCATTAGTTGTCAAGCGATTGTGGTGGGACTAACACAGACAGACACACACACACACACATACACACAAATATATATATACATGTATACATATATACGGCGAGCTTCTTCCAGTTTCCGGCTACCAAATCCACTCACAAGGCTTTAGTCGGCCCGAGGCTATAGTAGAAGGCACTTGACCAAGGTGCCACGCAGTGGGACCGAACCTGGAACCATATGGTTGGGAAGTAAGCTCCTTACCACACAGCCATGTATATATGTACGTACGAACGCATATGTGTATGCATGCAAGCATGAATGTATATATATCGTTAGCTCCTACGCGCATTTTTTCTCTCCTTGTTTCTCTCCTTGTTTTTTTCTGTGTATCTTTCTGTCGAAGAGCGTAGGCTCGAAACGTAAAATACTTTTTCTATTCCTGCGCGCTATACTAATACATTTGTTTGTTTGTACTCCACCTGCCATCGTCTTTTGTTTATTTTCGTAAACTTTCCCTTTATATATATATCGAACACACAAGTGCAAACAAGGGAGTCAGAGAAAGGCAGAATGCCACTTATATCTGAACACTATACAAATATTCCTTTAAAAAAACTTTTCTTCTAATTTTTCTAAATTTAATTATTTAATCGTTACAGTTGAAAAGGTCTCAAAATGACCGAAACCGGTACTGAAATGTTCTTTATAAAATTATTTTAGCATTTTCTATTTTGACTTGTTTTTTCATATATATATATATATATATATATATATATAATATATATATATATATATAATATATATATATATGTATGTATGTATGTATGTATGTATGTATGTATGTATGTATGTATGTATGTATATACGTGTGTGCACGCACGTGTCAGTATGATTATTTTTTTTTTTTAGATTCAGTGAAAGAGTGAATTACTTGGTTTATCAATTAAGAGAAGGCGAATTGAGGCGATTGACATAAACACCTATAGTTTATGGCCTTATTAAAACTGTCTGTTTTCAATGTATCAAAAATATGTTTTTAGTACAATGACCTGTGTGTTCATTTTTTGAGCCTCTGCATATGTATGTATAACCATATATGCACATATATATGCACGTATACCCTTATGTTAGTAAGCATCCAAATGTGTGTATGTATGTCATTTGTAGGTGGAGAATCACAACTATTCCCGCCTATGCTAATTTATTTTAACCTGTCAGTTTGTCTGTCTGTCCATCCCTCGTTCTACCACAGATTGACTTAAATATTCCAATGCTTACGATTAGCTGTAATTATATGTGTACATGCGATTATCAATATAAAGCCATGTAATTATATATGCGTATGTAAGTGTGCGTTTGTGTTCTGTGTGGGTGTTGGAGGTATGGCGTGTTTGATGGAAAGCATATGCGTGTGGGAGCTTTGGATTTCTGTCCCTCTTTCCTTTGCTCCCTGATAATTACTCTCTCCCTTTTCGTGTGTACGTATACACATACATACATACATACATACATACATACATACATACATACATAAATGCAAAAATACATATTGTACACATAAAGAGAGAGAGCCAGAACGAAGAAAGAAAGCTAGATACGTAAGCACACAGATGTATGCATGCAACACACACACACACACACACACACATACAACATATATACACCTATAGTGATATACATATATGTGCGCATGCTTTTGTATACATCTATGTGTATATTTGCATACAAGTGTGGTAACTCTTGCGCGCACGCTTCTGTGCATGTGAAAATGTAGAGAAGTGCGCGCGCACATGCATGTGTGTATGCGTATTCTTTCGTTTAATATTTCAATATTTCGATTTATTTTTTTACTCTTTTTTATTTATTGTTTTAATTTTTTTCTTTATACTTTTAATATTTCTCGTTTATTATTATTATTATTATTATTATTATTTATTTTATTTTTTTTTAAAGTTAAGGTAATTAAAGTTTTGATTTTTATGCAAACAGCCCTTTCAGTTAGGAATTGCCAAGGGACCGAAAAGGCAGCACTTCCGTATGGTGTAAATTGAACAATTTCACAGTATTTCTGAATTAATTAAGATTCGTTGAAAATCTGGTAATTCTATATGCATATTCTATTTTATGAATTGCAAATCGCTTTTAATATCATTTTTACGGGAAGTTTACAGAATAATATAGAGCGGACATTTTTGCGAAAGAAATACACATACACACACACACACAAATAAACATATGCATACACGCACGCACATGAATACACACATAGAAACATACTCTCTCTCTCTCTCTCTCTCTCTCTCTCTCTCTCTATCTATCTATCTATCCCTATCTATCTATCTATCTATCTCCCTCTCCCGCACATGTATAGAAAACATGTATACATACAAGCATACATGCATATATGCGTACATATGGACGCAGCCATGAGCACACATACACACACATTCTCAAACATATATGTATACACATGCATAGGTGTAAACGGATACACAAACCTATACACATATATGAATACATACAAACATACATGCATTCTTGCATACATATAGACACAATCACTGGTACACTGACATACATACATACATACACATACATACATACATACATACATACATACATACATACATACATACATACATACAAGCAAACACGTAAAATCATACACATACACTCATCTGAACGCGTACATACACATTCGAGCATATACACGCACGTAGAGATAACCCGCCCCTAAAATCAACCCTCACCACACACACACACACACACACACACACACACACACACACACACACGTGTCAATATCGTCACTACTATCACTACTGCTGCTGCTGCTGCTGCCGCTGCCGCTGCTACCGGTATCTAAATTAGCAATATAACAACATAAACTTACATAAAAAAGTAAATAACGAAAATAAACATAAAAAGAAGAGTGAGGTGATTTCACAGTGTTCCTCTTCTATGATTATTTGGTGTTTAACACAAAGGTGTATGCATGTGAGTGTACATACACGTTTGTGTGTGCGTATATGTATGTACGTACGTATGTATGTGTGTATATATATATATATATATGAGTGTGTACGTACGTATGTATGTATATACATACATATACAGTCACATGAAGTACATTACATTGCATTGAATTATATGTGTATATACACATGCGTATAAACATACACACACACACGAACACACATATATACGGCTCCTCTATTGATGCTTTTTGTGGTGGTGGTGGTGGTGGTGGTGGTGGTGGCGGTGGTGGTGGCGGTGGTGGTGGCGGTGGTGGTGGCGGTGGTAGTAGTGGCCGCCATCTTTGTTAATGGCGTAGATTTTCTGGTGATGCTGTTGATATTGTTTTTCGTTTTCGTTTACGGGTGTTGTCTGCGCCATTGAATTTTTTTCATCGTTGATGTGTTCCTCTTCTTCTTCTTCTTCTTCTTCTTCTTCTTCCTTCTCCTCCTCCTCCTCCTCTTCTTCTTCTTCCTCCTCCTCCTCCTTTTTCTTCTCTTTTCTTCTTAATTTTCTCCATTGTTGTTCGTACAATTAATTCATATATTGTACTTTACGTTATTGTTGTTGTTATTATTATTATTATTATTATCATTATTATTATTATCAATATTATTATATTGTTGTTGCGAGGTGGAGAGCTAGCAGAATCATCATGGCACGTCGGACAAAATTCTTTGAAGTATTTCGAATTCCGCTGAGGTCATCTTTGCTTTTCATCCTTTCGGGGGACAATAAAATAAAATACCTGTGAAGCACTGGGGTCGTTGCAATCGGCTTATCCCCTCCCCTTAAATTAATGGCGCCGTATCAAAATTAGGAAAAAATATCTTATTGGCGTTGCTGTTGTTCTTCATGGCATTGCTGTCGACGAAGTTGTCAATATTATTGCTGTCACTGCTTTTGTAGATGTTGCTGCTGTTGAGCGAAGCGGTCTTCGTCCAAGAGCTCGCAGTGGGAGAAGTCCGAATCGTGGTCCTTTACTATTCGTAAGACCCGTAGAAGAGAAAGCAGGTCAACCCCCGACACCGAGAGCATCGACGGATGGATGAATATGCATCCAGGCTCAGCGGTTGCGTAGGAAGTCGGGGATAAGAAACAGGAAGAAAGAGTGAGGGAAAGTTGGTGCGAAAGAGTACAGCAGGGGTCGCCACCCACCCCCTGCCGGAGCCTCGTGGAGCTTTAGGTGTTTTCGCTCAATAAACACACACAACGCCCGGTCTGGGAATCGAAACCGCGATCCTCCGACCGCGAGTCCGCTGCCCTAACCATTGGGCCATTGCGCCTCCTGCTGCTGCTGATGATGGCATTGGTGATGATAATCATGAGGATAATAGTATCTTCTCGTCGCCATTGGATTCGTTGTTGTTTAACCCCAGGTTACGCCTTACTGAGCAAACCTATGATTGAAAATATTCTAGCAATGACCAGTTCCGGAATTTATTTTCTTTTTTGATATAGGCGTAGGAGTGGCTGGTGGTAGTAGCTTGCTTACGAACCACATGGTTCCGGGTTCAGTCCCACTGCGTGGCACCTTGGGCAAGTGTCTTCTACTAAAGCCTCGGGCCGACCAAAGTCTTGTGAGTGAATTTGGTAGACAGAAACTGAAAGAAGCCCGTCGTGTGGTAAGTAGCTTGCTAACCAACCACATGGTTCCGGGTTCAGTCCCACTGCGTGGCACCTTGGGCAAGTGTCTTCTGCTATAGCCCCGGGCCGACCAATGCCTTGTGAGTAGATTTGGTAGACGGAAACTGAAAGACGCCCGTCGTAGATATGTATATATATATATATGTGTGTGCGTGTATGTTTGTGTGTCTGTGTTTGTCCCCCTAGCATTGCTTGACAACCGATGCTGGTGTGTTTACGTCCCCGTTACTTAGCGGTTCGGCAAAAGAGATCAATAGAATAAGTACTGGGCTTACAAAAGAATAAGTCCCGGGGTCGAGTTGCTCGATTAAAGGCGGTGCTCCAGCATGGCCGCCGTCAAATGACAGAAACAAGTAAAAGAGTATATATATATATATATATGTGTGTGTGTGTGTGTGTGTGTGTGTGGTGTGTGTGTGTGTGTGTGTGTGTGTGCATGTGTGTGTGTGTGTGTACGTGTGTGTATATGTTTGTGTGTCTGTGTTTGCCCCAGCATCGCTTGACAACCAATGCTGGTGTGTTTACGTCCCCGTAACCTAGCGGTTCGGCAAAAGAAACCGATAGAATAAGTACTGGGCTTACAAGGAATAAGTCCTGGGGTCGATTTGCTCGACTAAAGGCGGTGCTCCCGCATAGCCGCAGTCAAATGACTGAAACAAGTAAAAGAGTAAGAGTAAAAGAGTAAAGAGTAATGACCAGTTCCTTTTTGTTATAGATGTCATGGACTTAATACTACATTATCAAATACAACAACTGTTATCATTTTTTAAGATGGCGGTATTTGGTTTCAGCGAAATTTGGTTGCTATATCTAGCAGGTCACTCCAATCACCATATGCAGGGTATGTTTATATTATCTGCTTGCTCTGTCTGTCGTGCTCATGTCTTTGCGATTCATGAAAATGTTGATGTTCGTGTTGTTGTTGATGTTGTTGATATTGTTGTTATTGTTGGTGTTGTTGATGTTTGCTTGTTTGTTTGTCGTTCAATTTATGGTGAGATGAAGGAAATTAGAAATTGCTTGGTGCCGGCAGTTCTGATAAGAAATGTTATAACATTAATGAATCCAAAATTGGTGCGGAGGACATTGCAGAAAGAGAAGAAAGACAGAACGAAATGAAAGAAAATGAAAGAAGAAAAAGAAGAGAGGAGGAAGGAAGGATAAAAGAAGAAAGAAAAGGAAAGAGAAAACAACTGTATGAATAAAGAAAATAAATTTTAAAATAAATTGAAGCAAAAACAAATATCAAACAAGATGCAGAAAAGTTTTAAGCGGAAAATGAATGGAGAAAAAGAAAGATTAAGAAAGAGGGAGAATATATAAATGAAAGAAGGAGGAGGAGGAAGGAGAGGGGAGAACGACGATGATGATGATGAGGATGCGGAGGAGGAGGAGGAGGGGTGAAACCAAAAAGAGAAATGAGAGAGGGAGAGGAGAGTGTGTTTCTGTAAGTGAACGTGGGAGGTAATAGAGAGTGGGGGTAGGGGGCATGTGAAAGAAAGAAAGAAAGAAAGACAAGTGGGAGGCATATCAGACTGTGGAAGAAGATGCCACCTGCTATTTGTTTCGGTTCTTTACATTCTGAGTTCAAATTCTGTCTGGGGATTCAACCACGACTTAAGACCAAGGGTTAGTCACAAGAACGTGGACTTTAATGGATGATGAAAACGCAATGGTTGGAAACAGACTGGGGCTATCTCAAGATATATAATATATATATGTGTGTGTGTGAGAGAGAGAATGTGTGTGTGTGTGTGTATTATGATGATTATGATAATAATATATATCATCAGATTACCCTAATAAGCAATAAAGTGTTACCTGATGATCTATTGTAGTTGAGCATATAGATGCACTTGGAACACCTTCTGGGCTCCAAACAACCATATAATGTTGAAACGAGCTTGTAAGAACTGTCATATAAACTTGCCCTTATCCTTATTTCTCCTCTTTCTTTCTCTTTCACACACACACACATACACACACACATGCACACGCACACACATGCACACACACACATCGTTTGATGCCGCAAATAGCCAATTGTTCCTGATAAGATACTGAAATTCTATATATTGTTGATAGTAAAATTCGACTGCTATACTGCTACCGGATGTCTACCACTGAAGAGACCAGGCAGGTTAAAATTACGTGATCTGGCAATTCAGATACCTGTAGCAGACGATAGCTCCCTGCCAACGAGTTAGTTTTTATGCACCATACGTCTATATGAGAGGTCCTCTCAAAACTAAATAATGCACTAAACCGTATTTTAGCAAAACATCAGATTCCCACATATATATATATATGTGTGTGTGTGTGTTGTGTGTGTGTGTGTGTGTGTGTGTGTGTGCGTGTGTGTGTGTGTGTGCGTGTGTGTGTGTGTCTGTGTGTGTGTGTATGTGTATACGATGGGGGAGTAAAAAATTATCCATACTTTCGTCATAACATAACTTTATTATTGTCACACTGCCTTCTACGCACTGCGTTCATATAGTTGGTACTATTGTAGTCACGTGATCGAAGTTTGAGCCAGAATGCGCCATTTTTCTTTCTGGTTTTACAATGTAGGCATGGCCGCTACACTAACAAAGAAGAACAAAGAGCAGGGATCCGATTTCTCTGGCCGGAAGGTTTGTCAGGTGCTGAAATTCATCGGTAGCTTTTAGCACAATACGAGGACAGTGCACTACCGCGTAGAAATGTGTATGAGGGGATCGAGAAGTTTACTAGTGGCCTGACAAGCTTGATGCATGAAGAGGGAGCAAGACGCCCGTCTACCCCCACCACCGACGAGAATTTTGAGCAAGTTGTAGAGATGGTAATGATGAACCGGCGAAGAGGTATCATCGATGGGGTAGCTTGTTCTCTGCAGATTAGTCTTGGTTCTGCCTATCAAATCATCTACGATGAGTTCGGCTTCCATAAAGTCTGTGCAAGTTGGGTGTCAAGAGAGCTTACTACAGAGCACAAGCGCAAACGTCTTGAGGCCTACCAACGTTTACGCGATCGCTATAGTAATGAGGGCGCTACGTTCCGAGTTAAAATTCCGCCGAGGTCGACTTTGCCTTTCATCCTTTCGGGGTCGATAAATTAAGTACCAGTTAAGCACTGGGGTCGATGTAATCGACTGAATCCCTTTGTCTGTCCTTGTTTGTCCCCTCTGTGTGTAGCCCCTTGTGGGTAGTAAAGAAATATATAATAATGAGGGC
>NW_021833842.1:0-51630 GCF_006345805.1 Octopus sinensis
CTTGTGAATCCATATTGCTGTATACATCAATACAAGTTAACAGCCATGAAAAAGAATCATTGGAACTCGAAAATCTAAAATAATCAGAAAAAGGGAAATTAATTATCGATATTACAGTTTTTGTAAAAATCCAAAAATATTACATAAATGATGAAAAAATCAGAAAAAGCACCTTTTAAGATCGATTAAATCCATTTGAAACCTTTCATTTGGTTTATTAGCAAAAACGTGAAATTCTGTATCATGGTCCTTTAAAGGTCCAGAAAAGCGGCAAATGTCACAGTTGATAACAACATCACGGACGATTTCACGTTTAATAAAGCAGAGAAACTTCTTCCACTACTAGAAATTGTTCCTTGCTAAAAAAACTAGTGAGTGGATATTTTCTTGTTTTTATATTTTTATCGAAATCAATTTTAATTGTAACATTATCTCCAATTGTGATATCTTTTTTTCGAAAATTTTTGTTTGCGTCTTCTGTAACTTTTCTTTTATACTTTTCATTATGAGTTTTTACTTCTAAGGATAATTCCGTTTCTTCCGATTCTGAGTTAATCTCTTCTTCTGCGCCTCCACATGGCAAAATATTAAAACCCGTTATTCCGTAAAATAGACTGGGTAAATAAAAAGAGACTAACCAAAATTGTGACTTTCCAGTTGCGCGATGACAAGTTATGTTGTATTTATACACCACCTTCTGTAGAATTTCTCTCCACCTTATAGATTCTGTTGCGAACAAAGTCTTCCCCAACCAACGTTTGAGAGTTTGGTTATATCTTTCTATTTGTCCTTGAGATTGTGGGTGCCTTGGTCTTCCATATATCGGAGTTATTTTCCAATCATCAAGAAGTTTTGAAACTTCTTTGTTGCGGAATTCCTTTCCATTGTCCGAATGAAAATAAATTGGAGGACCGACAGTCTGGAATAAACTCTCAATTGCATTATAGATGCTTTGTGATGTTTTATTCTCTAACGCGAATGACCATGCAAACTTTGTGTATGCATCGATGACAGTAAGTATCCATTTAAAATTGTCATTATTTGCAGAATACCGCCTTAGATCTATACAGTCGGCGATAAATCTTTCGTATTTTTTTTCCACAGAAATCATTCTGATATTTTCACAAGTACTTAAAGAGTTAAATGATTGGCACGGTATGCATTTTGATACAAAATCACGAATTATACATTGTTTAATTCCAATATATTTTTGAGAAATTAGATAACACATTTTATTGAACCCAGGATGTCCTTCATTATGTTCATCACAAAGAATAGATTGAATCCTTTCATGTTCAAAAGGACATATAACAATTTTATGTGTTCCTGATTTGGAATAAGAGAATAATTGATCGTCTGCAAAATGAAGAGTTTTACACTTTCTTCGAATTGTTCGCTTTTTGGTTTCTGTCATTCCAGGTTCATATTTTTTAGACAATAGATATAGTAAAATAGAATCATATTCTCCTTTGCTATTGATGTGTATCGAGCGCACCATGAACAGTTTAAAATTTATTCCCAAAATCATAATAATTTGGAGTGATAAATCCGATTTATCACTCCGGACACTTAGAACTGGCCCGGACGCTATAACTTACGACAATAACTAATTTGTGACTCCCGTTTTCAACACGATAATAAAGGCAGTCATTTAATAGTATAAAAGATTTTGACTTGGTCAAAAGCCTTCTTTCCTAATATCTATTTCTTGTCTTTACATCGATCCCTTGGAGAATTGACTTGATTTGATCATATTCATTGTTATTTCTTATATAACTTCTTTTGTTTTGGAAAACCAAACGTGAACAATCCATAGTATATAGCAGCGGTTCTCAACCTTTTTTAGACTGGGGACCACTTTTGAACTATAAAATTTTGTGGGGACCACCTTAAATAAAATAAACATTTTTTGGTATTAGCGCACAATTTTTGACCTCGTCAGGGCCAGGTTTAGACATGTTCGAATATTTATTATAAAAATAACATGAACATTATGAAAATAACAGAAAATTTAATAGTAATTTAGTGAGATTTCTGATCTTGTTTGTTCAGAATAATTTTACTTATATCAGGCTCTATGTTCGACAAAGCTACTCGCATATCATCTTGTACCCGTAGTCTATTTCTATATTTTGTTTTTAGAAAAGTCAGACACGACATCGCCATTTCACAGTGATAAGTAGTGGGGAATGCAAGTATTGATTCCAATGCAGTTTTACTCAAAATGGGGAATTCTTTCGCCATCTGACACCTAACAATAAAAAGTAATTATTAATGAGAATACCAAAAATCTAATAATGAAGTACATTTGAAAATAATCTGAGCAGACTGATTACATTGAAGTTCAATCAAGCTCTGCTGAAAATTGAGTTCCTGATATTCTTTAAATGAGGTCAAGAAAGGTTGAACGATCCAGTTTGGAATTGGGTCTTCAACAGGAAAATAATCATCAAATTTTGTCTTGAGATTTTCCAGATGTTTGATTATCAGACTTAGAAGAACATTATCCGGTGGGTTGTGTCCGAGATGATATTCAAGCATTGGGAACATTGATGTTATTCCTTTTTTTATTTTCATTATCCACAATAATAACTTTTTTTAAAAGCCATTATTATTTGAGTTTGGAAAATTCGATAATTAAGTGGTCGAGATCGAATATAGTTTATCACTTTTACAATAGTGTTTAGTGTTTCTCTTAACGACGAACACATAGTTTTTGAACAAAGTGCATATTTGTGCAATGCACAATGTCTTGTAATAATATCAGGAACCAAATCCTTAATACGAGTAACAAGTCCAGATTGATGACCAATCATCGCAGGTGCACCATCAGTACATATAGATCCAACTTTATCTCATTGGATTTTATTCGTCTTCATAAAATTGTCAAAAATATTAAAGATGTCCTCTCCACGAGTGTGTCCATCCATCTCCAAACAAAATAAAAACTCATCAATAATATTCTCATCATCAACAAAGCGAACATAGGACACAAGCTGACAGACGTTAGAAATGTCAGTTGACTCGTCCAATTGAATACTTATTCTGCATTTACTTTTATTGATTCTTTCAATTAATTGCTCCAGGATATCAGATGACAATTCTGAAATTCTACGGGAAATTGAATCGTTGGATAATGGTATGTCCTTAAGTTTGGTAACTGCATCCGGACCAAACAAAATTCGAGCCATTTCAAGAGCCACTGGTTTGATTAACTTTTCACCAGAATTATGTGCAGCTTTGTTTTTTGCGATAATCATTGAGACCTATTTGTTTTAGATATAAATTAAAATTACAGCATATGATGCTTCTAATCTCGGTTATTCTTGAGATTTATTAAACCACTCAAGCTTTGGCTGTGAATCAAACTTCGTTCTTTTGACTTTAAAATATTCATGTGAGGAAGAATTTTCTGGGTGTACAGACTCTTTGTGGCGCCTAAGTTGAGAAGGTTTCAGTGAATTGTTTCCCAAAATTTTATGGCAAATCATGCATTTTGCCTTTAATTCATTATTTGGGGCAATGAATTTAGTGAATCCAAATTGTACGTAGGAATCCGACCAAAGACGACGATTCTTGTTAACCATAACTAGAATGATAAACCACGCTAATCAAATCAGATTAATTTCAATGTTTTTGATTTATACTTAATTGTACAATTAGTTTTAAATTTAATACAGTGAAACCTCTCGAATCCGCTGCTTCTCGAATCCGCCGCTTCTCGAATCCGCTTGTTTTAATCAAAAATTTGAAATTTCCTATGAATGATTCTTGAATCCGCTTGTTTCTCGAATCCGCTCCTCAAGTATTATGAAAAATAATTTTTTATCTAATTGTAAGTTAAATTAATTAACATTTTAAAATTTTCATTACACGTTAAATTGTATTTTTGTGATGCTTCGCTGTGTTAGACTTTCTGTCAACGAAAAATTTCTATACTACGTTATATTTCTGACAACCCATTCGTTTCTGCACCTCAAATTTCCAGGATTGTTTCTTCACGGTTAAAAAAGAAAATTTCTCCGAGAACTATAAACGACCTTAAATCAAAATCGGACCTTTTGAATAGGACTGACATCAAAAAATTAAACCTAACGAGAATTCCAAAACTCAAATTTAATGAAATTGATGTAGCGATGATAACATGGATTAACTTAATGGAATCTAGTGGAGCAATTCTATCAGATTCGATGTTAATTGCAAAAGCTCTTAAGTTTGGAAAAAATTTTCCAGAATTTAAAGCAAGTCGTGGGTGGCTAGAAAAGTTTAAATTACGAAATGGTATCAAGTTAAGAAAATTACACGGAAACAGTGGATCAGTAAATCATGATGAAAAATCTATTACTGATTTTAATGAAACAATGAGTTTAAAAATTGAACAATATGGATTGGACAATGTTTATAATGCAGATGAAACTGGTGTTTTTTACAAGGCGATTCCTTCCAAAAGTGTGTGTACCAAATCACGGCCTGGAATAAAGTTGTCGAAGGATCGATTTTCGTTACTATTATGCGCAAATTGTTCTGGTTCCGATAAAAGAAGGCCTGTGATGATAGGAAGATTCAAAAGTCCAAGGTGTTTTAAAAATTTCAACATTGGAAAATATGTTACCTACACCCATTCCAATAAGGCATGGATGAACCGTGAAATTTTTAACAAGTGACTCAGTGATTTTGATTGTGAACTTGCAAAGAAAAAAAGAAAAATTCTACTTGTAATAGATCAATGTCCATCTCATCAAATTATTTAATAATTATACTTAGGAAACACTTATTGAAGAGGAATCAAATGAGAAAAAAGTTGATCTCTCAGAAGCCTTCAGAGCTCTAGAGATTATTAAAACTTATGCTTCTCAGGTAAATGCAGATATAGATGATCATGAAAATATTATGCGAATTGGGGAAATGTTAAGAAAATCAATTAAAAAATAAAATTGGTCCAATTTAACGCATTTAGTGGTCCAATTTAACGCATTCAAGCTTAGAATCTTTCCTTTTGTTATTACATCAAGCATTCGTAATTTTATCGAGGGTTAAAATTCTAAAAAAAGTAAAAAATGTCACACTCACCAGAATAAACGGTTTTTTATTGCGCTTGTGTAATTAAAATTTTCAATTTAGACATATAACACAATACAAAAAAATATAACAAAATTGATTTAGGGTTAATTTAATGATCCCTTTCGATATCGACAAAGAAAAATCACGGTTATCTTTGCAAAATATGCCGTATTTAAAAAAACGGTTTTTTTTTGCACCTAGTGTATAAAATATTATTTAAATTGCCTCTCGAATCCGCCGCCCACCAAAAAATTTTCTGGGGACCACGGTTGAGAACCCCTGACCTAAATGATGAAATTTCAAATAATTTAACCATTAAAAGAAACTACATCCCGAAATATTCCTTTGAATCCATTTAAATATATAAATAAAGGTAAACCAAATAAAGACAACATCGCTACATAATGGATCAACAGCGTGGTCACACGTGCCTTAATTCATTAGTTTTGCCATTGAAATAAATAATTAAACAATATTTAATTAAAAATGAACTATATTTTAATTAAAACACAATTTTAAATATGATTAACTTAATATGTTACTCATGCTTATTTCATAAAAAAAATTAAATTTTAAATATCATTAGTTCTCATGCATTACATAAAAAAAGTCTCGAATAAGTTTCTGATCCAGAGGAAAAAATTCAAATAAAAAGACTATATTTCGCCACTTAATCCTACCAAAAATATTTAAATCCAAATAAAAATGTAATTGATATTTATTCCAGCTATCTCTTTTTGGCTTTTTATCCGCCAATTTCTGCCAGGCTCATGGCTGGAATACAGCGTCTGTGTACTCTACAGGTTTCACTGATGTCTCTTGGTGGCTACTTTCTCACTCAGTCGCTCATTAATTTCCTCAATATCTATTAAAATAATCGTTACGTGATTCACCGCCGTAGTTGAAAGGTTGCCTTTACTGGAAACTCGATCTTGACGAATGACGCCACCATGATTCTAAGTACCAGATGAATCTCGGATGGAACGTGTTAAAATCCTAGTCTAAGAAACAGCCGAACGCCAATGAATAAAAATAAAAGAATTTAAAAAGAATGAGCACCTTCATTCATTCCGGATTAATTAGATTTACTAGCATACTCGTTCTCTCTCTTGTTCTTGCAAAACTGTGTGGCTGGCACATGCAAAATCTTAGGCACATACGTACAAACACTTGTTCACCTCCGGAGCAAACCTCAGGAATAGAATATGCAAGAAAGATTTAATCGTTGAAAAAGTTGGCCTCGAAATTAATCTGAAAAATATGAGATCATAATTTGAATCCTAGTCAAGCTGATTTGGGGTTTATCATAAATGAGTATGGACACACCATCATGACGTTAAAATAACTTGAAAGGAAGATCTATAAATGTGTGATCACCAATATTGAAATTCTGTAGGAAAAAATCTTCTTGTTTTACTGGACGCACATGACGAACTGTTCCTCCTAAAAAGTATATATTTCTGACTAGGCTTATGTATTTTATACGCTCTGCTTCATGTGTCCAATGAAAATTTAAATTATTTAAACTCAGAATGATAACTCGAGTTTGTTTCGAAATATTTGCAACAATAATTAGTTTATTGTAAATATTTTTCTTCTGAAACTAAAAAAACGGTGTTTGAAAGATGAAAAAAGAGTGTTTCAAAAAATGAGAAATTCTTTATTTTTGACAACGATCGATGCAAAAATACATTGTTTGATATGCAACCAGTTAATCGCTATACCAAAGAAACATTAACGTATAGAACATCTTTTGGACATGATGAAATCGGATTTATCAAAAAGAGCAGCCAAATACATTAATTAATTGGAGATACGGTTATTGGAATTTGGGGCATCTACAGTGGCCGACAACAAAATTTAAAAGATTTAAAATAAAATTATTTGCAATAAGGAAATCAATACGAAAAAATACCTAGAAAATCGAGTTACGTCCATGAAAAAGAAGTTTTAACTTTATGAGGCACGCGGGGAATGTAAATTTATTAAATGTCACCGTCCGCTGAACGGACCACGCCTTTAAATGAAACAATATCAAAATGTCATTTTCATTAATTCTATCCATATAAAATATGAAAAACTTATGGAATTAACCGGCAAGTATTTTCGGATTTGACTCGACCATTTCTTGCATATAATCTCGTACGGTATTTGAATTTTTTGAATATCGAAAACCACCTCTTAAATCATCCTTAAAGCCTTCTTTTATCCACCTGTATGCAGTTGTTCTTTTATTCCGAGAGAACATGCAACTTGATTCCAATCCCCATCATTTTCGTAAACGGTCAACAAATTTTTTCTTTTTTCAGCTAATTCTTTCTTTTTATTAACGTTCATTAATAAATGAATTCAATAACCGACTTGAATCCTTTGAACTTGAAAATCCATATTGAATTTGGAAAATCCCACTTTGAACTTGGAAATCTCATATTAAATTTGGAAAATCCCACTTTGAAATAGGAAATCCCATATTGAATTTGAAATTCCCATATTGAACTTGAAAAGGTATAGATGTTGACATGGCACGTTATTTGTTGAGAGTTTATTTATTTTGTCTAAATAGAATAAATTCACTTTTACTTAAAATTTACTTTAATAATAAAAAAAATTTTCGAAGACAAGTAATCATGAACCTCAATATCTAAACCAAGGGTTCTCAACCTTTTTAGCTCAAGGGCCAAATCGATATTAAGATTAGCTTGCGGGCCGCACAAAATATTTTATATATTTTTATATTTTCCATTTTATTTTTTTTTCGCGAAAGTAGATTTTAATTGACAACGAAAATCGTTAAGTCCCAGCGGCGAGGACGCAGTGTGCGTTGCCCGAACAATAACCAGGCCGATGCGCTGGCGGAACCAGAGGCCCTCTCTCGTGTCCTTGAGCCTCCTCCCAATGGACTGCCCGACCTCGTTGAGGAACGAGTCAGTATCTTTCCCGCAGCTCCAGCGGTCTCCAGGGCGATTGCCGTGACGCGGTAGCGGTCCGCGAGATTTTGAAAAGGTATCCACAACGGTAACATCCCATACGAGGGCCTTCCCGACAAGTACGGGATATTGTCATCCCGTCAGGCCTTTTGCCATGCCCGTCGAGTCCGACCGGGTTCGAGGAGGCCCGAATGGCCCACCGATCGAGAACGCCTTAACGATTTCATTAAGGGCCTTGTGTCTGTGGTACCTGCCTGCGCTCTCTTGCAGGAAGTGGGTGCAGTCCCTTTTCGTCAACGTCCTCACCGCATCTGCAGCGGTGTTTTGCACAACATCCAGGCCGAGACGGTGAGCCACTCCGATGCGTATGGGAGATCGTCCTTTCTCTAATTCCATTTTTACTAAATATGATTCGCATAAATATTAGATTCATATAATGCATTGTGTGTTATATTTCTGAATTGTATTGAGTAATTAATTCGTAAAAAATTAATAATGGACGCATTTTGAACAATGCCGCCAGTTCTATATCATGTGTAAATTAATGAGTTCTAGTTGAAACTTTGCAGCGCATCCTTAATTTCACGCTGAATGGAGTTGCGAATATTTTCATTAAAGGAAGGACTAATCTAAATCTAAAAATTAAAATTTTATATAAATGTACCCAAAACGTGCTTCAAATTGATTAAGGAAATCACCATTATGGATATGTTTAACCTTAAGAATGAATAGTTAAATTTAAAACATTATAAAAATTAAAAAAGTTAGTTACTCTAGAGTCCGCCAAAAAAATCCCAGGGGCCGCATTTGAGAACCGCTGATCAAACCCAGAATCAATGGGAATGTCCGGCTTGAGCTAAAATTAATATTTTGATAGTAAAAAATCATCTCTTTTTATAAAACGTTTTTGGAAATTTTGAATATTTTCAATCGCATTAGCAATTCAAAAGTAAAAAGAGAAACTTTTCAACTTTCTGTATTTATTTGAGGGATAATTGAAGCATTCTAATTTGTTAACAGTTGTCAAAATTATTCCAATGACAGGTACAGTGTCTGGAATTGACGTTTTAAAGCATTTAATGAAAACTTTTAATAAAATTCAATATCATACTTTAAAAATTTGTTGAAATTACGACAGAAGCACTTCCATGCTCAAGAAAAAAAATTTTCTCCTTCAAATTGAAATTCTTTGAAAATGGTTGTCAATATTCGTTCCACCTGTTTGGACACGTTCTCGCTAGGAAATCTCGCACTATCCGCCGCCAATCCTGGGCACGCTTCGAGGCAGGCCGAGGACCGAAAGATTCTCAAGTACGGCCACCTCTCCAACTCGCTGTTCTTTACTCCTATTGCCGTGGAGTCCTTCCGGGATCTTCGGCCCCAAGACACTCCGCTTCCTTCGCTCGCTCGGTCGACGGATTTCAAGGACAAGCCACAATCCAAGAGAGTATTCTTGGCTCCTGGAACGTCTGTCGATTGCTGTGATCCGAGGGAACGGCTTCGCCATTCACAAAACTGGCCGGGGTCTCGTGAGGTCATTAATTAGCTTAGCTATCTTTTTACTTTTATAAATCACATTACAGTCAAATTCCGCCCAACAACAACACCCCGCTTAAATTGTTTTTTCTTCCGAAAACACAACATCTTTGATTCAACCTCTAGACATGGGTATAATAAAATGTTTTAAAGTATATTACACAAACTTCCTAATGGAATTTATGTTCGATTTGAAAGAAGATACAACAATTATCCTAATCTGTGAAAAATATAGAATCGCGAATTTTATAATGGAATTGGGATAGAGGACAACAACGATATTAGAAACGTATGAAATGATAGATAAGTTGGAAAATGTAGCGCAAAATACATATTTATGAGTTTAGATTTCAACTTGGAAAAGATTTAAGAAATAAGAAAAATTTGAAATTGACTGATTATTTCAAAAAAATGTTTTAAAAATAATGATTTATTTTAAGCACAAATTATTGTATTATCGGCATATAAACACTTTGAAAGATGTGAAAGAGTTCTTTGTTCGCAAGTAAACCAAAATTTAAATTTAATGAACTATAATTCAATAGTTTGAACCAAACCCCTGTTTGGAAGGGTACCCCCGCTTTCTGGGGCACTTTGGTGCCCCACCCCGGGGTAAGACTGTATTAATAAAAAAAATATTCGCTTCCTATCATTAAAATCGTTTTAATTAAAATAACGTTTTTTTTTATTAATAATTGTTTAATTAATCTTAATTATAAATAAAAAATATAATAAATTAAGCCACGTTAAGCACTTGTGGGTTTATAATGTCGTGCGTTTTTCACTATTTAGTCGTTTTTTATATTTATATTTAATTTGGATTTAAAGGGAATAATTCATGATGTAATTTCTTTTAATGATTAAGTTATCTGAAATTCCATCCTTTTTGTGATATTGTCCTATTTTATTTCCTTGATCTGTTTTATTTTACATACCTTGAAATTTCTGAATTACTATTATTTTCTTTGAAATTTTTATCTTATTTATCCCTATTTTTGTTATATTGCATTTTTATTAATTTTTCAATTGTATTTATTGTTTCATGAATCAAATAGTCTATATGTGATGTCAATTTATCATTTTGCCTGTCACAGTAATTGTCAAAATTATTTGAATTTGTTTCTAATCAATAATTGTTTCGATAATACAAAATTTATTAAAATTAAGCGTCTAGGTTTTTCTACTCGATTCATATTAATTTTTTTGTTGACAATTTTTAAACGAAAAAAAATCTAGCTATTAAGTACTGGCTTTTTTTTCAACGAGTACAAAATGTCACTGAAAAGTATTATAAATCGTCACGCTCCGGCAGCCAGTATCGCGTGCGTGTTGCCACGAAGAACTGCAATTCCGATACGTTGGCGAAGCCAATACCCCTCGCGACTGTCCCTCCTTCGTTTAGCCAGCATCGCCCCAATTTCCTTGAGAAATTCCGCGGTTTTGGATCCCACTACACCAGACGTCTCTATCGAGATTGGGACAAAACGGAAAAGTTTTCCGATCTCCAAATACTTAGATATCTTCGCCTTTTCTGCTGCATTAGCAGCCCAACCGGACGAATGAATATTCCGAAGAATCGTGGACTGGGAGAACGTGTCTACGCACGTCGCATTCCATGCGAGTGATTTTCCCTGGGAGTACGGGAAAAGAGTTATCCCATCGGGCCTTCTGCCATCTTCCCGGTCAAGCCCGACGGGTTCCAGGTGTGCTGGAAATCCTGCGCTCTCGAGGGCCCGTCGTATTATGTCGTTGAGTGCGGCATGGCGGGGAGCGCGACCTGCACTCCTCTTGCAAGACAAAGGGTGTAGTACTGGCTTGCAGGATTGAAAGACAATTCCCACGTAAAGCAGCCAGCGAGATCTTTTGAATAAGGAATATAAATTCCCTGAGATCTCTGGAGCGATGGATGCACAGACAGCCAAGTTTCTTAAGATGAGCAAGCGTCTTGGCCCCAAAAACACAGGGAATCTCGACGGCAATTGCCCAAAAGCAAAATCGATCGCGAAAATCTTTGTATTTTGTTAGTTTCGCGAATTCGGCTTTCCCGGCCGATTTTTTGGCTAGCCACCAATTTCATCTCGTCAACTTTGTCCGTCGAAATCACTAATTTGTGATTTCCGCACGGCTGTTTGAGGTATATTCTTCCATTGATTAAAATAAACTTTTCAGCTTTCTTTTTAAGGCAGTAAACTTTTTGTCTCGATTGATTTTCGATATTTTGTCCATTTAAAACTTTTTCTAGCAATCGATACTCATCCATATCTCTTACAAAAGAACGCGACATAAGTAACACAGAAGAAACACGCCTTTATATACATTCTGTTCAAAAAAAACGTGACCACTTGAAAATGTGTGTTTTTTCAATTTTTATTGATTGGAGGTTATTGTTTGCATTTTTGGAGGTTATTGTTGGCTTCATGCTTGGTTTGAACTTTCTCACTAATGGATTCAGGCTTTTCAGGACTCCCATTCGCTTCAGACTTTGATTTTCTTTCTGATTCCGCAGTGTTTTCATTTTTTACTAAAAATAACTCGATTACCAAACATATATTTTTGTGACAATAGTCCATGCATTAAAGCAGTGGTTCTTAACCTTTATTTTTGTACCACCACCTTGGAATTTTTTTCGCCCCTCCAATTTTTTTATTTCATTAGTAAAAATTTTTATTTAAAAAATAAGAGTTTTAATGAGATCCTTGTGGTTGATGAAGATTGACAAGTTTTTCAAAATTTGTATTTCTTTTCGTAAGTGTAATTCTAATGTCAAAATTCTTTTTAATTCTAAAAAAAGTCTGGCTTTTTTTCAATTGAATTATGATGTTTTTGCTTTAAATGTTCAATCAAACGAGACGGTTTCATTGCCTCATTCGAAAAAATTGTACCACATTGAAGACAAAGTGGTTTATTAGGATCTTGAGGATCTTTAATAAATCCAAGAGAAATATATTCATCTTTATACATTCTGACTTTTTCTGAACACGACCCATAAAGACAACTAGAAATCACGCTTTATTTATTTATTAAACACCAAGACCACAGTTAAGACCGAACTAATTAGCGTGTGATCCCGACGCACTTCGACGGAGATCCTCCGGAAAGGTTCAATCCTATGCAAAGTGCATCGTCCTGCGACGACGATGTCCCAGGGGGTAGGAGAGCTATTGGTCCTTTTTCGGTGAGCATTAGGTGCCCCCTCGGCGTTTCCAAATCCAGTCGAAATCTCCAAGTGAATTTGGTGGACCACGTAACGCCTTTCTAAGGCCGGATAGGAAGGAGATCCCTTTTTGACATACTGTGTCGTGCCAGATGTACTCGCCACCTCACGGGCAAAGGAACTTCGACGAGATTAACCCCGACTCCAAAGTAGCCTCTTCTGGATTCGAACCCACGACGGCTGAATTCCAGTATCCAGGGCATACTCTTCAGCCAAGAGAAATCACGCTTAGAAATTTAAATAAAATATGATAAAAATATCATATTATTAATAAATATTATTAGACTCGATTATGTATCTTTATTTTTTCAAAGATTATCGACTTCTAACATAAGATTTTAATTTTTCAAATATTAGCAATCAGCCATCGCCCCCCTACCAAAAAAAATCGCCCCTAGGGGGCGAATCGCCCACCGTTGAGAACCACTGCAGTAAAGTGTGGATTTATCAGCATAGCAAAAGAAGTCCCCAGTTTTGAGTTCTTTATTACAACACCGACACTTGAGGCATTCAACAGATATCTTTCACCGCGAAAATATCGAACATTATTTCTTTTATTTGCTGAAAATAACTCAAATTTTGTTTCATCGGAGAAAATAATTTTGCCTAGATCTTCAGACGAGATCCCTAAATAATTTTCAGCAAATAATTTTCTCTTTAACACGTTAACTGGTCGTAATAACGGTTTTTTACATGGTTTTCGATTTTTAGCCCAAAAGAATATAAAGCATTCCTTATTGTTGATCGAGAAAGTCGTAAATTGTGCTCAGATTCAATGTAATTTGCAATTTCTTGTAAAGTGAAAAAATGATTTTGATCATATTTCGTCAATATTGCGTTTTTAATCGCCAGAGTAAGTTTTTCTGGACGACCAGAACCGACGGCACGTTTAAAAGGCATTCCGTTTTTCATTTTCGCGCTGACTTGCTGCACGAAAGATTTTGAAACATGGAATTCTTTGACGATTGTTCTTTGTGAGCCTCCTCGCCTTAAGTGTTGCGCAATTAAATATTTTTTGATCAGGAAACTTTGAGATGACATTGTGCTGTATTTTGAAATTAATTTATTAAAGAAATTAAAATAAATAAATGTCGCGCTCCATGCAGGTTACACCAATTTTAAGCGTTACACTTTGGCCTTGACTTTTTTTGGATATTGACAACTAAAATCAATTAACCACAATTAATAAACTATCATTCATAACTTTTCTTGTTAAAAGATACAATACTTTTTACAAATGATGAGACTCATGAACAAGTTATAGCTCAGGACGACATTCAAACTATGAAGGTAAAATGCAGAAAACAGCACTTGACCACTCATAATGGAATCAATAAACTGAAAGAATTGGAGTTAGGGTTTGTTTGGATTAGGATCAAGATATGGGTTAGGTTAGGGTTGGAGTTAGGGTTTGGTTGGATTAGTATCAAGATAGGGGTTAGGGTTGGAGTTAGGGTTTGTTTGGATTAGGATCAAGATAGGGGTTAGGGTTGGAGTTAGGGTTTGTTTAGATTAGGATCAAGATATGGGTTAGGGTTGGAGTTAGGGTTTGTTTAGATTAGGATCAAGATATGGGTTAGGGTTGGAGTTAGGGTTTGTTTGGATTAATATCAAGATAGGGGTTAGGGTTGGAGTTAGGGTTTGTTTGGATTAGGATTAAGATATGGGTTAGGTTAGGGTTGGAGTTAGGGTTTGTTTGGATTAGGATCAAGATATGGGTTAGGTTAGGGTTGGAGTTAGGGTTTGTTTGGATTAGGATTAAGATATGGGTTAGGTTAGGGTTGGAGTTAGGGTTTGTTTGGATTAGTATCAAGATAGGGGTTAGGGTTGAAGGTAGGGTTTGGTTGAATTAGTATCAAGATAGGGGTTAGGTTAGGGTTTGGATTAGTAAATGGTTAGGGTTAGGATGTGTTCGGGTTGTGATTTTGTTGGATTAGACTCTAATGATTTTGTGGGCGCAGAATTTTGAAGCTTCAAAATTGTGTCAAAACGGGGCGCTGACTTAAAAAAGGTAAAGAACCACTGGATAGTAGCAGTTTTAAAAAATAATTTCTAAAAAAATTTTCTATTTTTATATTTATTTTTTTTAATAAGTTTATATAAAATAATAAACTATATTTTCATTTTTGAACAATGTGTCTTTTATTGCTATGTGGTGTTTTATTCTGCATCACTTACTTAAAAATGATATTTAAAATTGAGATTTCGATTTGTATGAAACGTCACTTGTCAAAGTCAACTGTCATGTCTCAAGGTCAAAATGTAACGCTTAAAATTGGTGTAACCTGCATGGAGCGCCACAATAAATATTCTATTAAAGAAAAATCAAGTAATTATAAAAAAAGTGTAACAAAAATAAGTAGTCACGTTTTTTTTTGAACAAAGATTTTTTTAAATACAGTAAAGTCTCTCGAATCCGCCATACCCTCCGAATCCGCCAATTATATTAATAAATTCTCTTATCCGCCATTTTTCCTAGAAAAAATTCTCGAATCCGCCAAATTCTCGAATCCGCCATATTTTTTATAATGAATCCGCCATGTGTCCTAATTTTAAATAATTTTTTTAATTAAATTTACTAATATATAATCAATTATTAACACGTTACATCTGTCTTTTTGTTGTATTAATGAAACGTAACTGTACAAGACTAAAAAACAATCAAAAAATTGAGATTTTGAAGTTTATATTCAAACAAATAATGAATTATCTTCACTAAAAATTTCTGAGATTTTTTCAAAAAATACAACTTGCCTGTTTCTCGCCGATCTATTGATGATCTGAAAAGTAAAAGAGGATCTAACATTATGTTTCATAACCTAAGATCTGACATTCTCCGCAAACAATATTTAAAGTTTGCTGAAATCGATGATAATACTATTGCTTGGGTCAATTCATGGATCTTAAAGGATCCGTTAGAAGAAAGTGTTTATATTGAGATTGAATATAATGAAAGTGAAGAACTGAATTAAATAATTCAAAAAATAGAACAAGAAATTAGCGAAGAACCGTGTGAACAAAGTCAGAAAGTTGTTACCATTAACGAGGCTTTTAACGCTTTAAACAATTAAATATAGAAAATCTTGAGCATATTGAAAACATTGGATCTTCAATGATCCAAACTCTAAGAAGAAACAAGTCGAAACTTACTGATTTTGTTGTTTTTTTATTAATTATTTTGGCTTATAATTAAATTATTAATGCATTAAAAAAATCGATAGTCTTCTCGAATCCGCCAGATTTTGCCGATCCCCGAAATTGGCGGATTCGAGAGACTTTACTGTACTTGGTTAGCTTGGGAATATAGCCGATCATGAAAATTAATCATGTAGATTAAACGATTTTAAATTTAGTATTCTTTGAAATTTTTAAAATAAGATACAAAATTAAGAAAAACACATATTTTTCAAGTGGTCACGTTTTTTTTGAACAGACGTATGCAATAATAACTACTTAATTATTTAATTGAGAACTGTAACTCCACAAAGAAAGATGGATGGGACTTCAAAGATCTCCTTCCTTTTATATTACTCCTCTTAAGCTCTTTATACCTTCTATAATATATAGTTGGTCGTCTCTTGCAGACTGAATTCCAGAAAATGACTAAAAAACAAGATACTCTGAAACTCGTCTTAAAAACAGCTGGCTGGATATAAACCTGTAAAGATTTATCAAAAATACAACTGCATTAAGTAACCCCGGTGATATTTGATGAAGAGTCACAACATGTAATCACACATGGGAGCAGAGACATTAGACTGGGAAATCAGCCTTATCTTGTTTAAGGAAACGTTATACTTATTCTCTTACACTATCTCCAAATGATCTATGCATATGATAGCCACTTCCATAAAAATAATCATTCCGGTAGCATCAACATAGACTACAATGTATGTTGACAACAATAGAGGTGCTGCGGTATGACAGTTAGAAACTAATATTGTTGCATTTTCTCAATTAAAAACATTAATCCGTCTGAAAAAATCGTTTTTCAATATTTCTCTCAGATATCCAGATATTTTTTTCAACTACTGTTTTTGAATTGATAATGTCAAAATGATTTACATTTGCGCTCTAAAATATTTAAAGATTCAATTAAATTTTCTAATAGTGTTCATTGATGTCAACTTTGATATAAATTTTAATCAGATTGGAATATTATAGATCAACTGATTTTGTTTTTAGATTAAAATAGATTTATTGTTCTATCAAAACACAAAACTAAAAATCAATTTTAAATATCACTTAGATCATTCATCTCTTGAAATAAAATTATGTCGCAAGCCGAGCGCGCGACCGAGCCCAGCAAGGGACTTTGACACCTGTCATGCCTGTAATCCACTTCTCATCTACCTGTCAGTATAAATATTCTATAAGAAAGCATCATCTTATTTTTTTATGAATTTGGATTATTCTTGACGTTATTCGTTTTAATTTCTTACAAGATTTAAATATTTTTTTGCTGGGATACCATACTCACCCAGATAAAATATTATCTATACTAACATAACTTTCTGTCCAGTTTGTCATGTCTGGCCAGCGTTTGTTAGTAAAAGATCATGATGAATATAATTTCCTGAGATTTATTCTCAACAACGAGGGGGTTGATCTTCCCAAACATAAAAAGTATTGACTAAAAAAGAAAGGAGAAAATTCTTATGTGACAAAAATATGTGAAGAGTTTGTGTTTGAGAAGTACATGGGAAACCAAACTTTGTTGAACGATTTTATCAGATGATCACAAGGAGCCTTTCAAGAATTATGAGTTCGAATGACAACAAAGAGTGGATAAAACACATAAGAAAGGTTCTGTTTTTGTACCATCAAACACCCACTTATCTATAGGTGAATTATTTGTTTTAACTTTGAATTTTTTGCAGGCGTTTGCCTCTTCAGGAAATACTGATGTATTTATTTTTATTTATTTATTAACCCCCAAGCTTGCATAGCAAACACAGCACAAACAGTCATAGCTAATAATCGAATGAAGAGCCAAGGAAGAAAAAACTGTCTGTGCCGATCAGCATTAGCCTCCAAATCTCCAATACAGCTTTCCGGATCCAAAGAGAAGTGGAGAATATCTGGTGCGCCCAGTTCCCATTTGTCAGCCTCCTACCGTTGTCAGCCTCCTAATCTCTAATTAAAAAAAATTTATTAAAATAATATTAGAACAAATAGACTCAAGAAAAAATTAACGATTTTCTCTCATTTGACGGAAAAATTCAGCAAAGACTGGGTCTTCAGATCATAATGCCAGATCGCCAATAATTAACAATAATGGCAATCTTCTGCAGGTGCATTTATAGGACAGTATTATCAACTCTATAAAAATAAAATAACAATGACAAACAATAATCTCACAGATCATATTATTTCCTGACGATCTAATAATTATAAAATCACTTTTTTACAAAAATACCCGGAATTGATAAAATCAAAACTATCTATTATTGGATTCTAAAAAATAACAATAATTTGTTTTACTTCAAAATTCGTATTGTTTCCATTTGAATTGTCTTGATTTGTAAATGACTAAACAGAAATATTGAAAAATAAGAAAAACCCAAGGAGGCTTCACTTTATTTGTAAAATTGCCGGCATTTTAAAATAAATAATTGATAATTTTCAAAAATAACGCACTTAAATAATCAGTAATAATTAAAATTGGTCTACTTAGTTTAATTTAAAATATTTTTATTGAGTTTATTTAATTATTACTAGTTATCGTTTTAATAAAATATTTTTATAAGTATTAAAAAAATTAAACCTTTTAGGTCATTAGACAGTTCGCTCTCATGCCTGTCAAGATGCGGTTGAATAGACAAGCATTGATTAGCAATTCGAATAGGTATTGATTTTTAAATATATTCTTGTTCACATTAAGAATTAAGACCAGACATCTATTTTATATTATTTAACGGAAAATCATTTGTTTGCTATTTAAAATACGTTAAAAAGTTTTGAAATTCAAACCACGAAAGGAATCGAAGTACTCCCTCTTACGAAAAATAT
This sequence comes from Octopus sinensis, assembly GCF_006345805.1. Lineage (NCBI taxonomy): Eukaryota > Metazoa > Mollusca > Cephalopoda > Octopoda > Octopodidae > Octopus > Octopus sinensis. The sequence continues at coordinate 18,751 of NW_021833842.1, forward strand.
GAAATTTGTTCCATTTTTGTTCAAGACGAGTGAAGGAATGAGTGAGAAGGGAAATGCACATTTGAAAGAGATCGCAAGATGATTTCAAAACGGACACATGAGAAAAACATATGGCTGTTCTGAGAGGGAAATCTCTGCGGCAGTCCTGAGAGGGAATTGTTTAGCTCTCCGGGGCACGACCGATGTCTTTACTTTGGGTATGAATCAATAAAATTCATATCATTAATGAATTAAACAATCTAATTCAACAAGCAAAAAGTTGTTTATAATCTAGGATTTTGCTTTTGGGCAATTGCCGTGGAGACTTCCTGTGTTTTTGGTGCAAAGACGGTTGCTCATCTCAAGAAACTTGGCCGTCTGTGCACCCATTGCTCCAGAGATCCCAGGAAATTTATATTCCTTATTCAGAGGATCTCGCTGGCTGTTTTACGCGGGAATTGTCTCTCAATCCTACGAGCCGGTAGTTAATAGCTAGATTTTTTTAATTGCATAAATTGCTCAAAAAAATATAGGTTTTTTCATCTATATTTCGGATTTGTAGTGATTAAAATCAGATAAGGTAAAAAAAAAATTTTATAAGTTTATGTAAATATATTAAACGACCTAGTTTGACGTAACCCTATTCTAAAGCCTGTTGATAAACGATGTTTGTTGTCCGTCCTTCCATGGCATTATATATGAATAAATTTTCTCTTTTACCTACATTGTGCATCCCACAAACAGCTGTCCGTGGAAAAGCACTCGCTTTCTAAAAATAAGCCAACTACTTTTAACGACTGTCGCTGGGCGTCGTAAAACTTATCTTCATCGCAAAACTTATCTTCAACGGAAATTCAACCTTTTAAAACTTTTCTTCAACGGAAACAGATGAACTAACAGAAACACAAGATAAATAACAGACACAGCAGATAAGTAACACATTAAATAGATTAAAAAAATTAAATTAAGTCGTAAGAAACATCAGGCAAAGAAGTAACAGGGAACAGATTGAGAAAGTGAAAAATTAACAGTTTTAATTAAATATCTCAAGTTCAACTTTTTTTTCTTCAGCTCCGTTTTCTCCTTGCGTTATTTTCGAATAACAAAAAAGAAAGAAACATACCGAAAATAAATTCAATCTTTACGAAAAACTTAAATACATAGTTAATATTTCTACGAATATTCTTCTAATAGCGCTCTCAATTGATGGTCAATTGTTTCTCTATTATAATTTAAAACTAAAATTGATGATCAATTGTGTTGTTGATAGTTATGCTAATGTGTTTATAACTGTTAAAGTGTTTTTAAAATTTGGTAATGCACATTCTAATCAAGGTCGTGCAATCTGTTAATTGCACTCTGTTAAGATCAAATTTGATAATAGCTTTAATTTTGATTTATAATCGATAATGATATACTGGCATTTAATTTTATAGAAAAAAACTTTTTAGAAAATCTGGAAGGTTTTAATGCACCTCATTTTAAACAAATATAAAAATTATTTTTTGACGGGAAGATTTAAATGACCTCATCATGTGAGTCGGGGGATATTCTTGTTGTTTGTGTGCTTATCTTTGATATCCGTCGACCGAGCGATCGAAACGGAGCGTCTTAGGGCCGAAATGCCGAAGGACTCCATAGCAATTAGAGTAAATATCAGCGAGTTTGAAAGATGGCCGTACTTCAAGATCTTGGGATCCTCGGTCTAGCTCGACGCAGCGCATAGAGCGAGATTTCCACGCAAGAATGTGTCTTTGCAGTAGAGAATCCCAAATAAGAAATTTCCCTCTGCTTGTATGGAAACGTGAACAGGCCTTCTGGGGATTTGGCTCTCTTCTATCCAGCCCAACTGGTTTGAGGATTGATGGGCACCAGCGGAAGCGAGAACTCTCTGAGTTCTTTAACAGATTTTCATTTTGAGCTTCTGTCTTATAGCTAAATTTTTCCAGACAGGAAATATTTTTGATGGAATTAGGAAAACAAATAAAAGGGAAGAGAAATCAAATCAATATTATTAGAACTGAAATTCCTTTTAAACCAAAATAATAATGTATTCGTGCATTATCAGCTTAAAAAACTGGAGATTCAATGTTAAAAACTTATTAAAAAACTTGTAAAATACTTTTTTAGCCAAACAAATTTAAAGAACTTAAGTAAGTATTATTAATTAAATAATCTTCTTCACCTTCTGTCGATACATCCTCTATTCGCACAGTGATTCAGGTAGGCAAGACACTTTTTTTCCTTATGTAGAAATTTTTGAGTTACCAGCCCATCCCATGTTAATACATAAGTACTATTTTCACTCTCGCATGATAAATTAATTCCAGCTTTTCGGATAACATGTCTTTGTTTTCATTTTTTTGATCTCATTTGCTGCAAATTTTGGGAAGATGCTATTCAAACTTCAACTAACAAAAATTGATTCTTCCATACTTTTTCTATATTAATTTAAAATTGAAATGAACTAATAAAACATCCGAAATACATTTTTCTAATTTGATTGGAATAATTTTGATTTTGTTTCAACAATTCTGATTGAAATATATTACGAAACCCTATAAAGCACATATTTTATATCCCGGAGGCCACGTGTACTTACTCAGTGAGAAAACTGTTGACCATTTGACTAAAAAATGTGGCCGGATGCTTAACAGTGATTACTTGAGGAGACATAACGAAGTAGTTAGATGCATTACGTCTTTATCGGCAATATAGAATTAAGAAATCAAAATTGAAATCGATAAATACATAAATACAACCTGTTCGCTAGTAAATTCTCATTGTTAAAATGAATATATTACGTTTGGTGCTAACTGGGGATGGTATTGAGAGCAATTTTTACAAGCACCATTAGAATACAGTCAAAATAGACGATTGGGCCTATATTTGGAGTACTGTGATAATGAAAACCCTGGAAAGTATGCGATTTGAATGCAGAAATGGGTGGATTGACAATAAGAACTGTCAAAAAATAGGTCAACGATTTAACGATTGACACTACAAGAAAAATAATGTGAAATTAACAAGTGGGAAAAAAGACTCTAAGGTCCTAGTGGTAGTCAGTGCCCGGTCTTTTGATAGAGAAAAGACTGTGAGTAGGGTAGAAAGTAACTCAAAAAGAAGACTTGAAAATTTATCAGATTCTTCTGAATATTTAATAACGACTTAGCCAACTTTTATTAATTATTTGAAATTAATCGTCATTTTAATTCTTATAAATTTAAAAAGAATCTGTGACTGAACTATTGTATTAGCCTTATTTTCATCATTTTGAAATATTAATGATACGAGATTTTTAAAGAAACTTAACATACTCAGAGGTTTTCTTCAGAATGCAGGAAGTGGACGAGCCTCGCCACTTGCCAAACCGTCTATAAGCAATGCATAAAACCAACAATTAGTTACGCCTGCGCAGCGTGGGGAATACGAGCAGCTATACCAATCGGGAAAAATTTCGAAAACTCAATCAAGAATTTGCAAAAATCTGGAAGAACCAAACGAACAACTAAATGTTGGCACTTTTGAAGAAATCTTGCAAAGAAACGGAGAGATGACATACCCAATGATACACCCGCCGCGCCCATACAGAAAATGTTTGGGAAAAGGGGAAGAACGTCAGTGAAAAATGGAGGCCCTCCTTAGAGAATCACCTGATACACCAGTGAACAAATTTGACAGACAATTTCCCTGGAGGATTGCAAAAGAATCCTTGTGAATTCAAAAATGTTATTTTTGAAATGAAACATTTTAATTGGAAAACAATTAAGCGTGAAAAGTATACTGATGTCGGGAATGGAAGAGTGTTCGTCCCCCTGACAGTCGAGACGTCTGTAATACAGGGTTATGTAAAGGGTTACCGGAAACCATATAAATATTTCACGTTGAGTCTGTTAATTGTTCTTTTTGTTTTAAATTTCAGATTAGACAACTATCATGAGAATTAATTTACGTCGGGAATTACTCATATAAATAAAATTATTGCATTATTCGGACAAGTTAAAATTATACAATGACAAAGGGAAAAAAGAAAACAACTTTCGAAAAACAAAATTCCGAGTCCTATAGCATTTGGAAAGGAGATGAAGAAACTCCAGAATGGTTAAAAAATTCAGGCCTGCAGCTTGATCCCACAAATGAAATTACAATGGCAGTTTTGCAAAAGCTGCTAAAAAATAAATCGTTCTTGATTGTTTACTTTTTCTGGTTTTTCTTGTCTTTTCTTATGAATTAAACTTGGAATCATCCTTTGCGTATCCTGCTCAGAGCCACGATACCCAACAACTTTCTGCGGACAATTTCTTCGCAACATCTGTGTTTCCGAAGCATAAACATTTCGGTAATACAGCCGTCGTCGAAAGTCGTCAAATCTCTCAAGGTGACTTCCACGTAAATGAGAAGTACAGAAAGGCGGAAAAAGTCTCTTTTTGAGCTGCTGACATTCGTTTAAAACCGCCTTGAGAGAGATGATAAAACATGAACGAATAATTGTCTTAGCAAGCAGTGCCCCTATCATTCTGACTTAGTTATCAGCCAGGAAACTTTGTGGGACTCCGATAAGTAGGTTAAGGCGCACATAGTCAAAAGCTTTTGACATGTCGATACCGAGGTGGATCTGTTGAATCACATCGCCATTTTTGACTCTAGACAATATCCGCAGTGGATCTTCCTACCCTGAATCCGCTCTGACTGGACGCCAGATATTCATTAACACTCACGTTATGTGACGCAGTACAACTAGCGATAGGAGTTTCCTCGGAGTGTTAGAAGCATGACAGGACGTAAATATTCCACCGAGGCGGAGATTTTGTTGGCTTTTTGTATAGGAATAAGTGTGCCTGCCTCTAGTAGGAGTGGGTCCTGGGTAGTGAACATATCATTGAATATGGTCACAATTTTGTCCATAAGTGACTTTGGACCATGCTTAATCAGCTCTGTATTGACAGTTTTTAAGTTTGCTAGTAGCTCAAAGACCTCCTCCACTGTGATGGGCCTGTCGGTGTGTGCGTCTGTGTTAATAAAAAGGAGAATGTCGTCCGTGGTTAATTTGAATTGATTTTCAAAATGATCTGATATTAGTTCGGCTTGAACAGTGAGGTCGTGAATAATTTTTCCTGTGTCATTGATGAGTTCGCTGTGTTTTTTACTTTTAAGTAGTCGTATGGTATAAAACAGGGGTTGCAGGACTTTTGTCTTCACGGACCAAAATTTTATTTTTGTATGCGATCCGATCCAAATGAGAAAATCCTTATCGGTCGCAAAAATAACGATATACGAGAATCCTCTTGGCTAAGACAGAGGATCTCGTTTCGTTTGCAATCGTGAACGGTAACGCACAAAGTATCTGTTTTGCTTGGAACGAATTGTTCCAAGGCAACGTTTGCAGATTTATTAGTTAGAAATGACTACAAAGAAGTGAATTTATTTTAGTCATTAATCTGACTAGTTGCTAAACGCAGTATATCGTTAAGATGTGATCGGTCATCTCATTCTCAGACAATTTTACATTATTCATTTTGGAGAATAACTGTTCACATAAAAATGTGCTTCCAAATATACAAGTCATTTTTTTAGCATTGTCGGTTAATTGTGGATATTTTTTGACACATACAAAATTTTTGCAGAAGTTCAAAATCTCAATTCAGAAAAATATTTTGATCTAAGTGTAGTGTCGCATTGAATTTAAGGTAATTCCATTTGATAACAATCTGGTACTGTTTCAATTTCAACATCAATGGGATTGAAAAAATGTAAAAAAGATTTTTATAAACCTACAAATTTGTAATAAGCATTTTACTCTTAAATCCATAAAACGTGATGAAAATTCTTATCTCAATTTCATACTATGTTTGCATATTCCGAAGCATCAGTCGGATTCGTAGAAAGAAATTCACAAAATGCGTCATATTTCCTTTTTGTATCTGTAATTCACACAACTTCAATTTATTTTCAAAAGCAATGATTTCGGCATACATTTGGTGTATAGATTTATTACTTCCCTGCAGTTACAAATTTGAGTCATTTAGATGTTATGTATCTACCAAAAATACCAATTTGGAAATATTCATGGTATTTTGGAAATATGAAGCATCATAATTTATTCCTCAAGAAAAATTATGACATCTTTGTATTTGAATAAGCCTTTTGAGCATTGATCCTCTACTAAGCCATCTGACATTACAAAATTATAAAAAATCCCCATATTCTTCTGCGTCGATTAAAAATTCCCTTAACTGCCGATGATTCAAGCCACGAGATAAAACAAAATTTACTACATTAACAACAGAATCCATTGTCTTGCGTAATTTGACTGATTTGGCAACTACCGCCTCTTGATGAATAATACAGTGAATCTTGACTAAATTGTGCTCAATTCCAATTTTTTATTTCATTTTGGAGTAATGTAATAGTTCCCTTTTTGTTTCCAACCATAGATTGACCCCTATCTGTTGTAATTCTAACTAATTTTGAATGCGGGAGATTTGAAAATGGTTTCATTCGTTTCGCAATTATCTTTGAAATTTCGTAATTTGTACATGTGATATCATCTTTTTTACATCTCAAATTATTTAAAAAATGTTGTTTGATTTTGTTCGAGGTTCTTAATTTCCTTTAAGCGAGATTCCCCTGAAAACTTGTTAAATTTTTTACAATGTCGCTTGATGTTATAAAGTTTTTGCACAGCAACTTTTTAGAAGCATATTAAGCATATAGGGTTTCTATTATCCTCAATAAAGAAATATTCATGAGTCCAATCTGGATTAAACGTACGGGTTTAAAAATCTTTAATTCTTTTCGGACAATTCGGAATTCAAATTCACAAGACAAACTTATTAACAAGTTTAGAAATTTATTTAATTTTTAATAATATCCCTGACACACAAAATATGGATAAAATTAAATTTTTGACAATAATTTTTTTGGTGTTAATCCCATTTAGTTTACTATTAATCCCATATTTTTTCGTATTAATCCCACTTAATTTTCTGTTAATTCTTTTAGTTTTCTGCTAGTCCTATTTAGTTTGTGCTTGATTACACTTTTTCTGGAGTTAATCCCAAATAGTATAGATACTACCAAGCAGTTTAGCTTGAAGACTAGAATAGTAGAGACTTTATGTAAATTTCGTTAATAATTTTTATTCTCAAGTTTAGGAATAGACGATTAAGATTCGGATTTAATAAAAATTCGCAAAATACATCCCAGGCACTTCTACTCTTAAATTAAAAGATATAACCTATTCGATTATTTTTCATTTTATGAAACTATTCAATTATAATAAATTATTTTATATTAAACGTAGAAGATAAAATTTTAATATTAACTGCTGTTGTATGCCTTTTTCATGTGTCACTAAAAGCGTCAAACATGCAACAAAATTTTTTAAGAGAGAACAACTCAAAAGGCAAACATGGGTAATAAAAATGTCTTCAATAATAAATTAGCGATACTATGAGAGAAATAGATACATTCATAAATTACAAATTATGACTTCTAGACAAGCTTTAGTCAATTCTACTCGTCTTAGAAAGGAAAAGGCCAATAATAGTAAAATGGTAAAATGCATATTTTCATTTATAAGTTGTTTGAAACTCGACTCATTGGAGCCTGTTCGGAATTTGGTCTATCTCATTCTGATGTTTTGGAAGGACTTTCACAGGTGAAATTATGAACTAATATTTTTAGTCAAATATTTTTTTAGATAGGAAAATACTTTCTACTTTAGCAATATATGAACCACTATCTTTTAAAAGTTTAGTGGATGTCTCCTGTCAGCCTTTTGAAAATCTACAGCATATTCCTACCCACAAATCTACTGACTCAGAACTAGTTAAATTAAAAAATTGTTAAGATTTTCAACATTTATTTGTATTTAAGTGTTAAATAATAAATCTGTGATAATCTAAAGCCTTGTTTCTTTCATTGACATGAAATTTATTTTCGATTTTTTAACTTTATTATAAAATGTTTCACCAAAAAAGAAAATCCCAATAGAAACAATTGAACAAATAAGTGGAAGGGAACTTAAAAACATATATGGGATTTTAGAAAATCTAGGCAATTTAAAAACATTTTTTACATTCTAAGCTCTTTTTTAATAGCCTGATCAATTATTATCCAAATTGCTAATCCACTACCCATAATGAGACCAAATATGGCGTTCTAAGTTAAACTTATGAAAATTAACATTCGGCGATATTCTTTTAAAATGAATTGCTGTCAAAAAACAGACAAGAATTGGTGTCCCAAAGCAGGATAGAATTGTAATCGCGACCTATATAGTTTAGATATGTTAAATACTTCAATTTCTGCTGCATCGTCCAACATTGGAGTAAAGGATAGTCCTGTGATTATGAGGCCAAATACGAGACCTTTAAAGTCACAAAAATAAAGAAAACAAATCATTCGTGAAACAAAAAAGGATTTTCTTTCATACTCATCGTCGGTTATTGACTTTTTTAGTCGATCAACAAAAGGTTTATATGCAACTGAAGAGACTGCATTTATACCAGAAGATAATGAGCTAATATGATATATATCTCCAAACCTGATGGCAGCAGAGAATAAAGTTGCCATAAATAAGCCGGAAATACCTTTATATTGAGTAAGGACATCGGTTACAACATAAAATAAAATCTAACATATGACCGCAATGTATACATATCGTTCTTCATATCCAAGTTTAATTAGCTTTTCTTTTGGAAAGACAATTTTGGCAGCAATCCCAGCACAAGCACATAACGTAAAGAAGATCCAATTCCCGATATGATGACAGTAAAGTGCTCTTTCAGATTAATATAAAATAAACGTTTGAGCCCTTCGTGTTGTACCAAGTGCAAGATATCTTGAAATCATTGCTTGGTTAGTTCCATATATGCTTGATGTTAACATAATAGAGCCTATTAAGTAGCTCAATAATCTTCAATTAACAAGATTTTTATAAAACCTTTTCGGATGAATGGTTTCAGTTGCCGCTGTTTTTTTAAATTCTTGTATAATGTCTGCTCCTGGTTGCCTTGAAGTAAGAATTAAAATGGATATTAGGCCAATTGCAATGAAAATCATTTGTAACATGTCTGTCCAAACAACACCGCTAATGCCACCCTTTAAGTTATAAACAATATGTACTATTGTTGTATAAATCGTCACAATAACTGAAATTATTAGTATCGACGCCCAAACCGGCCATCCAGTAACTATTAATATTAGTTGCTTTTAATATATAACTGATGTGTAATAGTTTTGCGGGCAAATATAAAACGACAGACAGGGATGCAGTCTAAAATGAAAAAATATCAAAAAAATCGTTTACAGTTTGTATTATATAAATTAGGGAACATAGCTTTTCCATTTTATCTGATTTATATCTATTAGTTAAAATCTGAAATTATTTCATTATATAAGTCATACTTGATATCCGTTGATAAGATTATTTTCCATTAAATGTGGGATAATCAAATGTGCAGTTATAAGAGTCCCCGGTAAATATCCAACTGCTAACCAAAAGTACGAAAGCCCCCCGGAATATATTCATATGTAACTCCGGTTATGAATATTGCTGATTGAAAGTTGGCAACCAATGATAAGCTGCATGCTATAACATTCATATTTCTACTTCCAACTAAATATTCCTCAAGTTTATTCTATTTTAACCAATTAGTTAAACTTAAATTACTTTCACATTTCTCTTAGAGTACCAAATGACAATAGAGAAGACTATTGATAATAACGGAATCAAGGTAAATATAACTATATCTACAGTCCCAAAAACCATTTAAATTGTGCTGTTTTACACGCTTTTATATTGCATATTAATTTTTATCTTAATATGTGGTTAACGAGATTTTTCTAAAAACTGTAACTTTTTTTACAGAGAACGTTATTCGATGTTATTTAAATATGCATATCTTAACGTTATTAATTTACAAAAAATGTATTTCTGTTTTAAACTAGTTACACTTTAACTCTGATGACGTTACTTAAATTCAAAAAATCATTCAAAAGAATAAATTTATTGTGGTTATATAAAATTAATATTAGACGGATGGTTATGACAAAGCATGACTAATATTTCGTGGTATTTAAATTGTATTAAATCATTTAAAATTTTACAAATGCATAAAACAAAATTTTAAAACGCATGATAAACTTTAATATAATTTAAAAATAAAAATTAAACTATCTTGGACACCAAGGACAACAAGCTATGTCACCCTTGAGGATGACCTCAAAATCACTGGGAAGCGCCTTAAGATGGAAAGGATCTCTACACTTTATGCCACGCGGCTTGGAATAGAATTAAATAAAGAAAGCTGCTCAGGGATCTGACTTATTGTGCCGCACATGCTTTGTCATGACTGATAACATCGCCTAGTACCGATAATAATAATCCCTGCTTCTCAGAAGGATCAATAATGTTTAGGTCTATATTCCGCTTTATATTATTTGTTACCACTTTGGAGTTGCTTCATTGGTTGTTTTCAATTATAGACTCTTGCAGTCTTTTCATTTATTTCTAATTCTCGTTTAATGTGATAGGAGAGTGAAAATATTTTTTAAATAGCAGCCGACATACAGTCGGTCGTGCTTCAGGAGATTTCTATTTTAGAGTCTGATATATAATTAAAGACAATTATCCATTTTGGATTCTCTTAATTGCTCTAAACTGGGGCGGCCAATTAGAAATGCCTCGCTAACAAATTTTATAATACTAAAGGAAATTGGCCCGAAAACAAATTTACTGCCCCGTGGGACATTAGTGAATTATTTTTGTATTTATTGTGACTCAAAAGATTTTCAAGCTCGTAAATTTAATGCAGATTTGACTTAGGACTATCTTATATAGAGAATAATGAAAAACATTTTTTAAAATAATTTTAGCTTTAAAAATAATATCGTATGTACTAGTTCCTAAATTTCAAAAATAATTGCAAAACAAATGAAGCAAACAATGAAGCAAATATATCAAAGAATACTTAACTGTAGTTGCAGAAAATTTATTTACCACCAAACAAACACTTTTGAGTCTAGCGCTACACGCCATTTCTAACGAATATCCTATCAATCAAAAAATCATAATTTGTGAAGACCTAAATACAAAGGATTCAATTTGGCTCACCGGTCAAACCGCAGATCAAAGAGGTATACAACTATGGCCCAAAAGGAAGATCTCTTGATTTTGAACAACTCCCGCCTTTATATGAGATGCGGATTAAAGCCAAATGATTAAAACACATCACCTGACTTTACACTATGTTCACCTACGATTTTATCTCGTACAATATCACGTCATAAATAGTAATCTACGGCCTTCCATCTGACTAGTAATAGGTTCTAATCAATATCGACCTCCTCTCTCCAAGGGACAACAACTGTAAATCAATTATTAACTACAAACGAGCATGATGGGCTGCCTATCAAATGGAAACAGAAAGTGCACTACAAAACCTTTAAGTAAAACGCACCTCCCCTTATCAATTAATTCGAATCATTGCTAAGCAGGAAAATCCGTTTACACCTATCAAGAGTTCGCATAGGGCATCAAGATGACTTCATGCTCTAAGCCACCTCAAGAAATATCAAGGAATTCCGGGCTACAATACCATTAAGAAAAATACTGTAACAGCGACAGACGGTGAAGATAACCTAGAAAGTGTGCATAATATTGCTGAATCAACAGAGCCAGACCGTAAAGACATTCCCGAAACATGTAATAAAACTTTATTATTTTACAAAAGGTGAGTACAAATTTGATTTTCTTTTGGTAGACCTGACTTCTGTTTATTATAAAAGGATGAATAAAAAGATTCTAATAATTAAAAAAGAAGAAATATCGCTAGAAATGGTCTCTTGACAAGAGGAACGAGAACGATCCCTCCAAATAAAAAATCAGTAGAGTAGTTTCTTAGTAGGAAGAGTCCATTGTGGCTATCAACACAGGCTAACTTTTATAAAAGAGGTAGAATTCGGGCACCATTGCTTTTATGTCAGGCTCACGTTTCACTCAGATGGGCTATCGGAGTGACTCAGATTTATCCAACACAATATATTAATTTTTGACCTTATAAAATTATATTATTTTTTATCTTAATAATTTAAATATTTAATATATTTAAAACTGATATAGAGTCGGTGTGGAATTTTTATGATGGAATCTCGCGAGGCTCGTAAACTCAATGAAATTATTTGTATTTATTTTCGATCTTTATTATTTTAGATGATTTTATAAATAACAAATTTAAAAGGGTTATCAATGAAACTCAAAAATTCATATCTGAATTTCGCTACAATTTAAAGGCTAAAGTAAGAATTACTGATTTTAAAATATTTTAGGCTATAAGAGGGTTTACATTTTATAAAATAGGAAAAAGAGCTGAAGGGATGAAATTAATAACTTTTGTTCACCAACATTTCTCTAATGAAGAACAACTTTATCGAATTATGATTGACAATTATAAATATATTCAAAGATGTAAAAAATCAAAAATAAAGTTCTTAGATGATTTAATTTTTGAATACACAAACAAAATTTTAGAAAATGGAGTTGATTCCGAGAGTCAGTACTTAGCTATATTATTCTCTTATGTTTCTCATTATCTTTGGTCTGGTATTTTGCCAGACTGTGGAGCTCTGCTGAGTCAAATGTATAAAAAGTGGCCAAATAATTTATACAACTCTTGGAAGCTTGTATTTATTTATTTTCAAGTAATCTGTTTATTTATATTAACAGGCCATTGATTGTATCGATTTGTCGAAAAGCGCAAAACTTTCTACACTTTGTGTTAAAATGGCTGAAAGAGATAAAAATATTTCCTTTGCCTCTGAAATAATTTGGAATATTCTTAAATTTCAAAATAATTATTTAGAAATGGCGAACCATATCGGTTTATATTTTTAGTATTTGATTTTAAAGAAACGAGAAAAATTGACCAGAGGCTAACTCGCTGTAAAATTTACCGGGAACTCAAAAAGTGGGAAGAACTACAAAATCTTTGCGAATCTGCTTTGATCCAAAGGTTGTTTAATAAATTTACACAGTGTGGACGATATGGATATTATTCGTTATTATTTTGAGAGTCTATCAGCTCTATGGACCGACAATAAGTATTTTATTTGTTTTAAAAGTAGCGGGCTCGTGGATGTATCGAACGTGGATTTAGAATCGTCCAAACTTCAAAATAGACTGTTTGATCTACACGGAAAATCAAAAACCGGCAATTTTTTTGGTTCTTAATTAATAGGATTACTGTTATGGAAGTTGGAATTATTTCGGGCATGTCCTACAATTTTTTGTAAAGATATTTGCTACTCTATAATGGTTGAGTATTTCCGTGTATTGGGTCATCAAAGACCTTCATGTTGGGCTGATTTGAATTATTATGTGTCGCATTTTGAATTGGATTGTCTCGATTCTGTTTTAACTTGTTTATATTATTAATAGGTCTATGAAATATTTGATACTAGTGATAAATATGCTCTGTTTCTATGTGATGATTGTTTTGTATAAAATTGAAATGCTGATGTTTTTAGTCATATAATGCAGTGAAATTTCAATATGTGACTGGAAGATATTACAATGAGGATTCACTAGAATTTGCTCTCAATATTATTAAACTCTCATTGAAGAAAGGTGGATTTGTTTGATAATTATTTAAGAAATATATTTGGAAATTGGATTGGCATTGATGCTTGACATTGTTGAATCCACTGGTTTTATCGGTTTTAGAGTGTAGATGTGATGAATCAATATCATATTAATATATTGTTGGCATTAAGAATTCTATGTATTTATGCCACAAGAAATTTTCCATTAAACTATAAATTTTGGTTTTTTGTTCTTCGTGTTTATAACATGATTGGTTTGACATGTAGAATATTTTATAAATAGGATTCCCATTTTATCATGAATGTATTTATAAAAAACTTGAAATAAAAAATCTTCAATTTGAAAGTATCGGGTAATCTATTTTATCCAATAAATTATATTTAATAGATTTCATTTTATAAATTTGATTTTACTTGAGGGTTGTTCTTCATCTTTATTCTCAAAATTTAATACATTTTACGCCAGCACATTAAACCAGGTTAGTATAATAATTTATCTTTCAATAGACTGCTGAAATTTTTATTTTATCTTTGAAAAATCTTCATTTTAATAACGTTTATATTATCCAAATTTATTTGTAGCTTCCAGAGGCGGTCGAACTTTGTAAATCTGTATCCAAATCACAACAGGGAGCTTTGATATTCACAGAATCCTATTTTTGCAATATTTTTGATTCGCTGACAACGTAAGAATTATTTCAACTAATTTTAGATTTTTTAACTTTAAGTCAATACTTCCTGATTTGTATTATTTTGGAACATCTTTGAAATATTCTTATAGTGATTTATTCACAAATAATCGCGACTATTTTTCGTTCGAATTGATTTCTAATAGATCTCGGTATTGATCTGGATTTATATTTTAGTAAATTTATAGAGAAAGTATCCATATTGTCAATTAATGAGCAAGTTGGTCGTATTTGTATATTGTAGGAAATTTATCTTCGATTCCGCATTCTGCTAAGTTGTCTAATGAGGGAATTAATCACTTTTTCTATTCCCGAGTTTTGTTTGCTTTCTCGTGACAAATATTTGGATAAATGTTGTGAATTTTCATATCTGATTTATCAATATTTTGTTGATTGCCCTCCACAAGAACAATTCGAAAAATTGAATGTATTTAATTAATTAAGTAGATCTTAACAAATGTAGAGTTCTTATTTTGTTGAAAGTCCATATCGACATTACCATTATTATAAATTCGGAGAAATAATTCATTCTCTTGTAGCAATACTTTTTTCAGTTTATTCAAACGAATTCAAATCAGGTTTATATTTTTATATTATATTTATAGATTCTTTTATTTCTGCATGTGATGATTTAAAACTCCTGATAGGTTATTATTAACATTCCAATTTATATTAGGAAAAATAAATGAAAGAAATACAACACTTGTAGATGTGTTCCCATTATCAAAGTCTCTGCTTAATGTTCAAATTCAAGTAGTAATTAATAATATATATTATTTAAGATATTCAAAGTTATATCAATGTTTCTTGCAGTTATTGTCAGAATTGAGGAGATTAAGCACAATTCCGAAAGAAAAATAAAAGTAATTCATTGTTATTATTATCAGTTTCCTTTATGTTTAAATTCAGTTTTTGAACAAGTGAAATCAGTTTGTACATTTCTTTACAATCAATGTACTTCGAATTCGACCACAGACGGATATTTGACTAACTCGTACAGTATATTATCTCACTTTGACATCATTGAATATATGAATGTATTTTTATGCTAATTTATTTAGTTTACTGATTGTGATGATGTAAAAAATGCTGCCTGTTTTAGAAATTTACAGAAAAATATTGTAGAAGAAGAAAAGGAGTTTGTAAATAATTTATTCGACAATAAACGGGCTGATTTATATCGGCTAATTAAATTTGTGGAGTCATTATCTGTATCAATTTAGTGATTATCATTCCCTGTATTTTATTTCCTATTATCACTTCTTTTAATTAATGATTGTTTCACAATAATATTTTCTTGTTTTCTTATGTAATCTATAACAGT
Organism: Octopus sinensis; assembly: GCF_006345805.1. NCBI lineage: Eukaryota > Metazoa > Mollusca > Cephalopoda > Octopoda > Octopodidae > Octopus > Octopus sinensis. The sequence continues at coordinate 34,348 of NW_021833842.1, forward strand.
TCCAAAAGCTTAATGTGGTATCTGTAATTAACGTCTCTGTCCTGGGAAGGAACAGAAATGATTTCACTTCACTGTTATTTTACAAAATTGCTATTACTAATACTTTGTCAGAGAATAAATGTCTTTGCTGTTATTTCATCTATTTAACCGTGGATCACGTGACTTTTGTTTTGACTCTTACTGTGGTCTTGGCGGTTAAATAAATAAACCATTGCATAATCGAAATAAATTGTTTTAAAAATAGAGAAGCCTCATACTAAAAAGATTAACGAAGAACAATCAAATATTTAATCAATATTAAATAAGATAAACATTACTAATCAAAAAAGAAGCACATATTCACTGTCGAATCTCACTGCTATCATTCCGGCCGAAGGTTCCATGCATATTACATGCACCCTGGATTGACGAGTGACGCCGTCATCAGTGATTTCACTGCGGAACCGGATGTCTACATCAGCCACAGCACGAGAGAAAAATAGATGCGGGGGGACAGCTCGTTTGGATTCGTTCGTTTGGATTAGTTAGTTCCTAATAACATGTTCTCTCTTTCTATCTTGATCTTATGTGGCTGGCCAGTGCGAGATTTCACATTAAGTTGCGATCTCGCGGAACGGCTGTATTGATTATTATTATATTCACTGTTATTTTACCCATTTTCTAACATTGAGGATTAAAACCCTCCGATAAAAATCCTTATTTATATGTATTTTCAATAATACTAAAAAATATACTAAACGAGTTTAAACATAGATTTCAAGAAAATTACAATATTATGCAGTTTCTTTGCTTTCCCCTTATTGAAAAAGACATCGAAAATGTTTCAGAAATTTTTTATTTAACTGAATTAATTTATATGATAGTTTTTTAATAGTTTTTATTATTTTGATTCATTTTATATCTTAAGCCATCTGTAAAAAAAATAACAAAATACAATATACCTAGTTTATAAAATCTCAATAATGTATAAATCATAACATAAACATAACTAAGAATAAAATCTTTAGATCATCGGTCTCATATAAAAATATAATTTTTTCCAAACGGCTTGAACACCAGTTGACTGTCATTGCAACAAAAATGTAAAAGATTCCTTTCCATTTATCTATAAAGGAATATTTTTATAAACGACTATTTCGACTTTTTTTATTGTATGACACGAGTCAAAATTAAAATATTGAATAACATGAGAGTAAATACAGATTTCTGAAAAAATATTATTTATGATATAAAAGCACCTGGATTCCATATAACTTAGCTGTGATCATCTAAAAGCGAGAAAACTTTAATTTTAATAATTTGGCATTGATGGATTTCTCTATTCGACATTGATGAATTACTATTAGTACATAGTTTTTTGCGCAAATTCACTTCATTAAAAAGTTCAGCTACAAAAATAATTGCTAAACTAATACCATTTACAAATTTATACTTAGGATTTACAAAGTTGGTAATGTTTCAAAGGTTTACTTATAAATTTATATTAGGAAGTTTAAATGCATAGTGAATCAAATCAATTTTGTTTTTATAAGATTCTTCCATCTTGAAGCTTTCATTTTTTGATTTTGAAGCGAATCTCGATTTCAGAGATCAGCAATTTAAAATGTTTTTTTGGAAATATGCTGTTTAAAACGGATATTATACATATGGGGTTTGACTTTAGGCTTCTCTTTATAGGAACGTATCAAAAATTCATTTTTTTTTCACGTGCATGGTCCTTAACGTCTTCTTAAGAACGACCAACTAGATATATGCTTTGGTTATTTATTTTATGAGAGTCTAGGTCACTTTTGTAGTAATCTATGACAATTCCGTTTCATGTTAGCACAACTGTGGTTTTTTGCGCGATAAACATGATGAGTAAATTGCATTCCCATACATCCCCCACAAAGACGATCTTTTTTAAAAAATATGCTAATCCAACATCCGTTTTAAACAGTCGATCATCAACACTGCGGCAGGAAAACATCTGTCCATCAAAAAATCTGACTCTAAATGCGATTGGCTATCAGAAGATACTATTAAAATTGCCCTCTGTCGTAGAGAAGCAAAGGCTACTGGCAGGAAAAAGGATGTCGTCTCTTTAAATGCCAAATTCCGTCATGCAGTCAGGAAGAACAAAAATGAGTACTGGCAAAAGTGTTGCACTCAGTTGGAGAATGACTTTAAGAAAGGGCATTTCAGGAATGCTTTTACACAAGTGAGAAAATCACATACTCCTTTTACTGCTCGGAAAGGAAAAGTCAACGACAGGGATGGCAGAGAGTTATTCAGCAGTCACAGCATCCGAAACAGATGGAGGGAGTTCGTGGAAGAACTTTATTCTCCTGAATACAAAACTTCAGCACCTCATCATGGATCGCTCATTATTTTTCCGAACCCCGAAGATGATATCCGAGAAAGTGATGTTACATGGGCCGTGAATGAATTGCCTTGCAACAAGGCGCCTGGGCGGACGATATTTCAAGCGAGATGCTTAAGGCCATTCCTTTATCAGCAATCACAACTCTTTGCAAGAATATTTGGAAAACTGGTATTTGGCCTTCTGATTGGAAGAATATTTATTCTGTTGCCTAAAATGGGCGACAGCAAAGTCTGCTCGAATTACCGCACAATTGCTCTCATATCTCATGTTAGCAAAATACTCCTGTCGATAATAAAACAACGTCTATCTCCAATCTCAGAAAAGATTCTTTCAAATTATCAAGCTGGTTTTAGACGTGGTCGTGGTACGAGAGATAACATCTCCAGCCTTCGATGGATTTTGGAAAAATCCCGTAAATCTCAGAAGCCTCTTTTCATGTGTTTCATTGACTATCGCAAGGCTTTTGATTGCGTATCTCACGTGAAACTTTGGTCAGTCCTGGAAGAATTTGGAATTCCTCATCATCTCATATCGTTAATAAAATCTCTTTATACTGACCAAGAGGGTTTTGTGCGGACTCCTTATGGAGACACAGACTGTTTCGGTATTGGGAGGGGCGTCCGACAAGGCTGTATTCTATCCCCGCTACTGTTTAATATTTACACGGAGAAAGTCATGGAGGTGTTAAATTGCGAAAATGATATCGGAGTCAAAATTGGTGGCCTCAACATAAATAATCTCCGTTATGCAGATGATACTACTTTGCTGTCTGAAACAGAGGATGGCTTGAGGCAATTAATTACGAGAGTCAAAGACAACAGTGCCTCTTTTGGCCTATTCCTAAATGTGAAAAAAACCAAAATAATGACAACTTCACTGTCTGGAAAAATTAGTGTCATCGTCGACGACGAAGAATAGAACATGTTGAAAGTTATATCTTTCTTGGAAGTCTGATAACCAGAGATGGTGGCTGTGTCTCAGAAATTAATAGACGGATGGCTATGCAAGAGTACGATGATAAAACTGAATCGGATCTGGAGTAGCAAGGATGTTTCTCTCAAGACAAAGATAGGACTAGTCAACGCGATTGTGTTTCCCGTTTTTCTCTATGGCTGTGAATCTTGGACACTGTCCAAAGCTCACAGCAAAAGAGTGGACTCACTGGAATTATGGTGCTGGCGCAAACTTTTGAACACAAATTGGTACGACAAAGTGTCAAATGTCGTTGTTCTCGAAAGGATTAAACCTACACTGTCGCTTGTGGCGAAAGTTTGGAAGCAACAATTATCATATTTGGGGCACGTGCTTCGGGAGTATGGTATAGGAAAAGAAATCCTGCTGTCTTCGTTCGCTGGAAAAAGGAAGCAGGGTAGACCGAAACTAAACTGGACATCTGAAGTAGTGAAACTTACCGGACATCATTTGTCGGAAATAGCAGAGCTGGTGGGGGATAGAGTTTCGTGGAGGGACCTGTCTTACAGAATCGCCAATGGTCGGAATCGGCTGAATATGGCTTAACTTAACTTTATGCTAATCTAATTTTCCATCGATTAAACTTTCAAGATTTAAGAGATCGTCACCCTCCCTCAGAGATTTTTTGATAAGCGGAGATTTTAGGAAGATTGATACGTGGACGACTACAAAAACCTACTTCCGATGTCATGAAATAGTTGTACATCAATAAATAATTGCATTATAGATTTCACTTTTTTTGTTAAAATTCTTATATAATATTATTCTGTTTAACAAACACATTAGAAAATTATAGAATTTTGTAATTAATATTGTGGTTTATTTCTTTCTTGCAGTTTTGATGGCTTTAAAACCAGGAGACACCGTAAAAATAATATCGCCATTTGTACATGTTTTGAATATAAATTGTTTGTCTATACGTTGTTCATGGTGCTTTTCGATGAACGAGTTTTTATATTATATTAAAATAATAGAAAATTAAAAAGATGCACAGGATGTAATGCCGTTAGATTTTGCAATATAGAATGCCAGGTTAAAAGTTGCTGATTTAATTAAATTAGAGAAAAGCCTGGACTGTGCACAAATACGAATGTCCAAGACTTAAACTAGGATATGTTCCTCTTGATATAATTAGATTGTATTTTCATCTCATTGTGAAGGTTGAAACTTTTGACTTATTATAGTTACATTTATGCCTTTTTCACATTCCCGACAAAATAACAGGAAAAAGCTTTGAAGATATGCATATGGGTATCGACTCTAATGCACAATTTAAGATTGTGATGAAAAACTAATGAAAAATTGCTCCCATTTTTATTGAGGCTTACAAATATTGCCACACGTATGTTGAATTGCCCCCATCCGCATTTGGTTTTGAAATATTCACAAAAATGCAAGCCTCCGCAGTATACATTAAACATGAAAGTGGAACAATTATTGGAGTCGGGGTTTATTTATAGTATTGTTATCACGTCATAATTTAGCCAATTTGAACAATCCTGTGTCCCGAATTCTATATATCGGTACAGTGGAATCAATCTAGTTTTGGCCGCTGTCAAATTTATTTCAATTTCCGAAGTTTTAATTTCAGAATTCATTTATTTAGGAAATTACTGTTTGTCATATTGATCAGTGTAGGAATAGAGCTGCTAGACAAAAGGCTCTTTTGGATTTCGGTATTATTTGTAAGTGTCCACGGTGTTTGGATGATTCTTTTGAGGCGCGTATAACATCCACAAACTGTGTTTTATGCTCCACAGGAAAAGTTGACGATTCTAACAAATGTGATAATTGTCTAAACATGGTTGACGATGATTATGTCAAAAAACGAGCTCAAATGATTTTGGAATTCACAGATTTGATTTATATTTTGTCTATTTTAATATTCGAATAATTTATTAGTGAGAATAACCGTGGTTCGATGAAAATGTTAAAAAAAATTAATTTCACTTTAAATAATGGAAAAGACATATCCCAAAGACAAACATTTTATATATTCAATTAAACTATCTCAAGGCCATTATGATGTTGGGGTTACAAGAATATTCAAAATTCTTAGATTCTATTGAACCCATTTTCCCCGACCTTCAGTAATAAGAAATTTATTATTTGTAGAATGATGTATGGGCTTTCGAATAGCACATCTTTTATTGGAAGCGAAATACTAAAATGCAAAATATTGTTAAAGAAGAAAGTTTCTCCTATATTTTATAATCAGGTTTTTCCCGACTTTAGGATCATGGAAATAGTTATTAGAAATGACCTCTATCACTTATGGAGAAGACAGTGAATGTTATAAATTGATGATTAGCTATAAAAATTTAATTAATAACTAAAACTAACATCTTCATTATTGGTTTCTAATTAACAATAAACTAACAAGTAAATAAAAATATTTTCTGGTTAAATTATTTTAACTTATTATTAAAATAATATTTATGAAATAAACTTTTGATTCCAATTATAACGATTTTGCATGTTTGTTGTTGTGGTCATTATTGCCTTATTTAAAGTATCACTAGAAAATGTAATTGTTCAATCATAACCACATAATATTAATAGTCTAAAAACAGTGTTGCCCTAATAAACAACGCTAATGAAAATAACAAAACAGAAATAACCAGCGAAACATATTTAAAGAAATTTTCTGATTGGAAAGCTCATGACAATCCGTCAAATGTCACAAATAACCACCCAAATAGTAAAAATATTAACTTATTAATACTCAGGCGGGACTAATGGGCATTTAAGTGGGTTAAAAGACGATATAATCAATAAAAACTACGCTTCACATTCTTGTGGGGCTAAAGTACTCGAAACGAACTCTGAGTGTCATAATTCACAGGCAATTCTATCAGATGATAAAGATTTTTATACAAATAATCCATGTGAGGCTAAAAAATGGTTTTTTAATATATTTAATTATTTTTTTAGGTTTGTGATCAAGCTGTGTGACTCCATCGATGTAACATCTGTCAAATTTGCGAATTTAGAACTATTTTCGTCACATCCAAAATATATTAGGCTATCCACAACAAAAAAGTAATTTTATTACATTATTTAAATTAGTTATCCACCTACTGACGGGTGGAGGACATTTGCAGAGTTATCAGTCCCTCCACCCGAATCTCCAAAGGCTAGTGAATGGCAATTTTTGATCGAAAGTGACCTTTTAATCCGATTTATCCGAATTGACTATGTCGAACATGAAGGAAAGCATCATTTCTGCCCTCTGACTTATTTTCGGTTTGTTACAAATTATATTTTAGGTTCTATGGACTGACAGAAGAGGAGTTGCTTTTTATGTACACAAATAATCATGATTCCGTTACACACCTCCTGTCCCAGAAATCACGGAAATTGATTCCCTTGATGGTTTTCTATCAAATTTCAAGCTCAGGATATTGTTTGGGTGGAATAAATCTGATAACTTGGAGTTTGTTTATGGAAGACCAAGTTTTTTGTCCAGTCGACGACTTTAAGCATTCTGCGAAAGATAAAAATGATTCGAAAGTGGGATTATCAGGCTTAGTGGACGAGGAAAAGAAACGAAATGAAAATTCCACGTCCACTTCCCAGCAAAAGGAAATGGCTTCCCTTTTGAAATTAAGCGGAAATATTAAAGATTTACAAAAATCTGCAATTTTAAGCGAAAAGTATTTATAAATTATATTTTTAAGATATTTGGATGAAATGAGTCTATATTATAATCGGAAGATATGTGAGTTGAATGCTAGACTGGATACTTTGGCTAACGAAAATACAATGACAATGAATAAAGTAGTTTTGTTAGTTTAAAATTGGATAAGGTTCGATTTTTGCACAATCATTTGTATTTGTTGCAAAAAAGATTGTTTGAATTGGAGAGTAATGTTTCATACTATACAAGATTGACCGATGATTTGGAAGGAAATGTATATATTGAGGATTATTTGTAGTCGCGGAAGCAAGATCGTGTTATTGTGCTTGTTGTCATATCTGTTGTGGCTGTTTGGGCATTTATTATTCTTTACAGGCATGAAAGTATAATTTATTGGTTTTAATGAGGCTAGAGAAGGTCATTTAGTACATTGGGATGAGTGATGCTTTTGAATGCTTGTGAACTATTTATTTGTTTATTTATTGAATAAACGACTTATTGATTTTTGTTAAAATATTATAGGATAATCGAAATAGTGTTTTATGTTTTATGATCCGCAAAACTAGGATCCCTTTTAAAGATAATAGTTTAAATTTTTTGCAGATTTTTGTAAATTTTTAATTTTTTGTAAAAAAATTGACAAAGTGATAACAGAAAAGTAACTCAAACGATAGTTAAGAGCCTAAGTGTCAGCTTAATGACTCTGCATGTTAAGTGGCAGGTTTGTGGACCTTAGCGACTGAGATTTGCGGAAAAAGTCAGCTAGTCTCCTTCCGGTCGCTATTTTGCGTCAAAATTTTCTCAGCAAATGTCAGAAAGAAGTTGAATCACACCCTTGTTGAGAATTCCAAAGATTTCAAAAACAATGGAAATAAACTTTAGAGAGTCCAAAATGCAGCCCTATTTTGTCTTTTTGACTCCTTCAGTCTGAATACTAGCGGAACTCTGGTTGTTAACTATCTCTGGTATAAGCATTGCAGAAAACAAGTCAACACAGGTGGCTTTCGAAATCAGAGATTTGCCTTCTTTAAAAAAAATAGTCATCCCGTCGGAACACTTTCCGTCTTTCTGGCAGAGACCAACTGACTATAGAGTGGAAGGAAAACCTGCTGAATCTAAAGCTCTTTTGACGACTTCGTTAAGTTGAGTGTGACAAAGAATTCTAGCAACATTTTTCTTTCACGACAAGGCGTACAATCCGTTCGACGAAATTGATATTTCTTATTTGGCATAGAAGTCAAATAAGTGATGTTCTGGATTACCAGTCTTTAATAAATAAATCAATGTAAATTTTTACTGGAACTAAGAATATGCATTTAGAATAATTTGATATCACGTTCTTGATGATTCGACTCTTGACTCCAAATTAATAACAACTGCATAGATGCTGAATCTTATTGATTCCTTAACAAGCCTCTTCATGAAGTGAAGATACAATAATCTCATGCCTGGCTCATTTTTCTGAGAAATGACGTCGTCTTTTTCATTTACACTGTTCAGGTATAGTTTTTTTGTTCTTAATTTTTTACAAACGTTTTGCCAAACAGACTTATCTTTGGCGGAAGAGTTCAGCTCTCTATAACTTTTTTGCTGACCTGACTTTTTGTCCATTTCTTGTCGTTTTTCCGCTTACAGGAAAATTCTTAATTATCAGTATCTCCACTAAATAATTATTAAATCACAAGAATTTTTTTATTTTTGGTAATATTTTTGAATGGAAATCTTATTATTTCGTCCACCAATGACGAAATCCCCAGACATTAAACAAATTTAAAAAAGTAAAAATAATTAAAAAATAGAAGCATGTCTAAGTTCCTTGTTCTGTTGATTCTTTTCGCCATTTATAGACTCCGTGAATTTAACTAACGAGGCCGTGCATTCACGTACAATATCTCAGTGCCAGCAGGATTCTAAAGCATGCTTCACTGAATTATGTTTTAGACGTTCGCTTAGCGCCACTGAATTTCCTTCGGTACTGGAACCAGTTGGATTAGACCGTGGAAACGGAAAGCGTCATGACAGATCTACTTTATTCCAGTTCAAAATGGGTCTTGCCCTCCTATGGGATGTAACCTATGTCGGCTCGTTTTCGTCATTAGTGGTCATAGACTATGTTTTCGCCCTAGATTTGCCTCTGCTATGACTAAAACCAAAAGAAATCGCAAAGTATGCTCCCTTGGTCAAAACTTGTTGCTTCGTTCCCCGGGCTTTGAAAACAGTAAGGTGATTGGCCAAAAAGCTCTTAAATTCTTCTCAGAGATTGGTTTAATCAAATCGAAGAGGAGTTACAACAGTCGTGAAACGATGTAGATTTTCAACAAGAATCGGTCGAGATATTACGTGGAAATTGCCTGTCCATCCGCTCAGCGACTAATATAAATTAAATTTTTCTTTTTTTTGGTGTCAATATTTTGTTTTGTCTTATTTGCTACTTGAGGACTTAGAATGCCCCACAAAAGGGATTGGATTTGCCAAAAATCAAATTTTTTCTTAAAAATGATAGTTTAATGTTTTAAAATCATTCTTTCTCTCAATACCATTATTTTTTTAATATTTAAATTTATTTTTGTTTTTTTGTATTTTAACGTAAAATACAGTGAATCCTCGCGATTTGGCTATTTTTAGGACATGAAAATTTTATGGCCAATTTGAAATAATCAATACTTTAGAAATTAAAACAGACACGTTTAAATTTAATTAAAATAAAATTTAATCCCTAATTTCTTTTTTACTTTCCCGTTTTAGGTTTGCTTTTTTTTATTGCAGTAATGAGCAAAACATCATTTTCATTTTTTTCTGCATTATAGGCAAGTTCCCTTTCTATTCCGGTTAATCTAAATTCTATGTTTTTTCCATCAAGTTGATATGTGATTTTTGTATCATAGTGTTCAATTATCACTATCATATTGTTCAATTATTAAATTTTTAGGGATACAATGTGGAGGACAGTGGTCTATTAGAAATAAAATTTTCTTTCTAATTTTAAGCTACAGGTCAAAACTAATAATCCAATCAAAAAAAGGATGCAGTCATCCAAGCTTTCTATAATATGAGACTAGAAATCCGTAGTTAACATTTCTAAAGCATCTAAGCATTTTCGGTTTTCCAATCATAACTGGTTTTTATTTATGATTTCCGGACATATTTGAACAGAGCATAATAGACACACGGTCTATATAATTTTTGTGTCCTTAGAATCTGTTTTTGCATATGCTTTTCGTTGAATAAGTTTGCAGTATAATGCAGTTTCATCAAGATTATAGATTTGATCAGGCTTATACAATTTAGCAATTTTTTAAAATTCTTGACGAAATGAATTAATGTCAACTACTTTATCAGTTAGAATTTCTTGATGTAATTTTGGCATTCTAAAAGCATGCCTCTTTTTAAATTTTTCCAGTAGAATTTTTAAAATTATAAAGTTGTAACTTTTCGCAAAATGCGCAGTCTTACACGATATTAAGGAATCATTCAACTAAGCTCACAGCAAAAGAGTGAACTCACTGGAATTATGGTGCTAGCGCAAATTTTTGAACATAAATTGGTACGACAAAGTGTCAAATGTCGTTGTTCTCGAAAGGATTAAACCTACACTGTCGCTTGTGGCGAAAGTTTGGAAGCAACAATTATCATATTTGGGGCACGTGCTTCGGGAGTATGGTATAGGAAAAGAAATCCTGCTGTCTTCGTTCGCTGGAAAAAGGAAGCGGGGTAGACCGAAACTAAACTGGACATCTGAAGTAGTGAAACTTACCGGACATCATTTGTCGGAAATAGCAGAGCTGGTGGGGGATAGAGTTTCGTGGAGGGACCTGTCTTACAGAATCGTCAATGGCCGGAATCGGCTGAATATGGCTTAAATTAACTTAACTTAACTCAACTAATTAAAAAAATTCACAAAATTTGAAAATTGGCCAATTTATTAAGAAAATTAATTTTTTTTCTTAGTAAATCGTTAAAAATTGGCCAATTTGCGAGGGTTCACGTATATTAATTATCTGACACAAAACGATTTTTCATTTTAATAACACAAATTAAAATGCAATATGCCTTGTTGAAAATAAATGAGTTTAACTCCATTTTTAACGCTGATTGCTCAAGATTATTGTATAAAATGTTTAAAGATTTTTAACTGTTTATTTTTTTATTCATAATTACAAGATTATTCACTACTTTATATGAAAAATCCCGAAATTAACCATCTGAAGTTGATATTTTCCCATCTCGAAAGAACTTTATGTTTTGCTACTCGGGAATATAACCCAAATGAATTTAGTATTGGACTAAATGTTTGAAAGACACGACAACATTAAATTTAGATTCGGTATTTGAGCAAGATACACAGCGTAAATTGATGGTTCGTTCCTCCAGATTAATTTTAATATTTTTTTTTGATTTGAAGACGGTTTTGCTAAAAATCCCTATTTAATTTTCGCATTTGTGGCCGTTTTTGAACAATTTTTTTTGAAAATCTCACAGTCGATTTGGGAATTTCTAGCATTTTAGTTTTTCGAAAGAATATTAGCCAATGTTTACCCCCGACCAAAACTTTGTACTCACAAACTGAATTTGCTACTTTTTGAGATTTCTTTCTTCGCACCGGCATTTGGCAAAAATTATAAGTCGTATTCCAAAATCAGTTAGGATTATTGTCAATTGAATTCACTCACTATCTTATTCAATTGAATCCGTCCTATCTTCTGACTCAAAAGCTTATTTGTACAATCTTTGCTTTGCCTCTGAAGTCTTTCCCTATCTGTTAAAAACCCCTCCTTCCTCGAGCTCTTTCTTTATTAAATCCTCGAGCAAACTATAAATTAAACCACAAAATCCAGAGTCCTTGGACGCTCCTTAGAGAATTATCCGTAATAAACTCTCTCAGTCGGCAGACATTCCCAATTTCAACAAATCTTTTTCTGCTAAAAGAGGAACATCAAAGACTTCTTAGTTATAAAAATTAAAAATCAAAGTATTTTGATTCCCCAATATACCCAGCTGAATCAAAAAAACCCTTACTGAAAAAAAGTCGTGCTTGATTGTATACACAATAAGATTGAAATCGCGTCTCTGAAGGCTCATTTGATCTTCTTGCTTATCAAAAACGATCTTTTTATTTCTAAATTTGCTTTTCAGTTGCGATCGATGTTTGAAAGTTTTCGATTTTAAGGGACTTAAGCATTTTTCTTGCAAACTGGGTGCAGATAGATTTAGCAGGCACTTAACGTTAAACGACATTGTTAAAAAAGCTCTGAACTCAGAAATTTTTTTTCTATTTGAGAGCACATGGGGCTTGATTGCAAAGACTTGAAACGTCCTGGCGGATTGACACGTTTTTCGGAATGCCAAATATCTTGTTTGGAATGTACCATTTGTGAATTCCTTTTGAAAATTAATCTAATTAACTTTTTTCACCTTCGAATATTTACTAAAGATCAATCATTTAAGACAAAAGCGTTTTTGAATTTATCGCCTTGAATTAATATATTGTTATTTGGGTAGATATTAAAAAAATTCACTGCGTCTTGGGAAAAGGAACAGCATAGCATGTTTCCGCCCAACAATCTGCACCAAAATATTGTCTATTTAATAGACTCTATTATATCAAATGTGTTCACAACTGCACATTCGGAGAAGCCAGTCTTAAAACCTCTGAGAAAACTTTATTCTCTTCTATAATCGGAGGAGCAACCAAGTCTTGTATCAGCTTTGGAAAACGTTCTTGAAAATTACCGTGAATTTTCCTGGCATTAAATTTCCGATCAATTTATCTAAGGCTTAGTTTCGGATTACTTTTTTGTGTTCTGAGTGAAAAAAATTATCTAAACCTCTATAAATAACTTTATCAAACATCGCCGGATTCGACTATTACGTCCATGAACTATTTTACCTATGTAAATAACATACAAAAATTTTATTAATTAGAAAATCATAAAAAACGACTTTGTTTATCACATTTTTTAAGTTGACAAGCCTCCTTATATGGTGGATTAATAGGAGGCTGAATAGGTTCGCGGTATACATACTCCTCCTCTCCAAACTGACATTAATTAAAGTATATATACTACTTCTAACATATACGTTTTATCTGAATCCAATGAATTGAGATCCCCACAAAAAAGAAATTCTGGACGGAAAGAATTTTGATGTTTAAACAATAAAAATGAATTTTCTGGTGCCTTTTCCGCGCCATAAAATCCTCTGCAAACTACAAACGCTTCTGCACTCGAATTTCGACTGCTGGCAGGCTTAGCAACAGAAAGGTCCTCAAAAAACAATCTCAATTGGGAAAATAGTAGATCAGAATTTTTAGCTCGAAAAATCTAAGAAAAATTTGAATTTCTCACCTTAGACATAAAAGACCCTCCTTTCTTCAATAATTTAACGGATATTTTAAGTGCCTTGTAAAAATATTAATAAACTTACTGAAAGGACGAGTTGAGCTTGCATGTACTCGTCCATGTCATGCAGTCCCGTGACTAAATAAAATAATAAACGGACAACCATCGGGGGCTCCATCACATACAACAAGGTCGGCCAAATTTCCATCCAAATTCTGAATAATCAAATCGACTGTTTTGCTCTAACAGTATTAAAATAAATATAAACATCTGTAATGTCACATTGCAGTGTAATAGCGTCTTGCAGTGGCTGTATCTCCTGAACGTCCACTGACACTACTTTGAACTGATTGGAGTCATTGTGTATGTCTCTGAGATAGTTAAATTATTGTACCGCAGTCGTTTTGTTATTACTTGGGTCCAGCTTCCTGGTGCGGCACAGAGATCCACGACGTACTTGCAATCTGATTTGTTATGAGTAAGATTACTGTTAAGAAGATTGAATTGATCATCTACTTGTATGAGCTTAAAGGCACTTCTCGCTCTCCATGCTTGTTCTTTGGCAAATCTATAATATATGTCTCGTCTATCTTTAGAAGATTTTCCCATTACAACACGAGTCTTAACAAGGATTAAAATTATTTAAATATTTTATTTTTTATAATTTAAGGTTTTTTACTAAGATTTCTTTGCTTTTTTAAATGAAAAATGCTATGGATCTCTCCAAAAGTTTGAATGTGTGTTAGTCACCTGAACGTGTTAGTTAATGGTTAAGACGGTGATTTTGTTTGACTTAAAAAAAAATTTACAATACCTTAAACCAGGGTTTCTTAAACGGGGGTACATGTCCCTAGGGGGTACGCGGAACATTTTTTAATTTGTTATTATTCAGATGATTTTAATAATTTAATCGATTTTGATAGCATGGTTCATTTGTTTTTCGTTATGGTTAATAAAACGCGTAAATGGGATGACTCATATATGCAATATGGATTCACCAAATCTTTTGGAACAGACAATGTGGATAAGGCGCAGTGTATGTTGTGCGATGCTTTACTTGGAAACAATTCATTAAAACCTGTCAATTTATTAAGACACAAACGTTCGGCTCACTCTGATAATACAGATAGTCTTGAACGCTGCCTTAAACTAATTGTTACTTTTCGTATCCCGTAAGCCGACCGCGTAGCAAATCTGAGGAAAAGGAGTGTTCCATCAGATTTCATCTGGGTTCGGAAACATAAATCTGTACACCTAGCCCTCACATATGGTTACTAGACTGGTTCGATTCGGAGAAGAGTGACTACCTTATTGAACAGTTAGAAAAGACGATACGTTCCGCATTAAAACTGGCTTACGGAGTAAAACTTGACGGAAGGCTAGAAAGAATTCTCTGTTCCTACGATCGGGATGGTCTTGGAGAAGAGCTGTGTTATGTAATTATAATTGGGGTTAGCATAGAAAGAGATACTTCGGTGCCTTATTGTTTATTCTTTTTTCTTGTTCTTTGGGTTTTTTTTTCTTGAACAATAAAAATAATTCAATTCAAATTCAATTAAATGAAAAAAAGTAACAGTTTCAAAAGTTGTAGCTTAAATCGATTGTTTTTCTATATATTTTATTATTATGGTATTTCAAAAAAAGTATCAATCAGTAATCAAAAGACATTTATTCAAAGTAAAAACAATTATATATCCAAATCATATCCACCATTCAATTCAAAATGTAAATACACCTTTTCCTTAATACGTTTGCATCCACTTTTTGAGAAAAATGGCATATTCGGAGGATAAAACTCATATGATTTATAACCGACCCAACAATCTCCTCAACTTTCTCAAAAGACATCACTAAACCACTTAGTTCAATTTCCCGTCTTGCACAATCCTCTAATTGGGAACGTTCAAGTGGCAAAAATGGAACAAAGTGACTCACAACTGCCTTCTGGATCAACAAACTATGCTTATATCCGCCTAGAATATACAAAAACAAACAAATACTATTTTCGTTATAAATTGTGGACATTACAAAGTTCTCAATTTGAGAAAATTTGATTGAATTTCGACTATATCCTTGAATAAACAGTTCAACGGTCCGATTTATGATAAAGCCTGACCCAGAATTGCTTTTGAAAGTTTTTATTGTAAATTAAAACCTTAAAAGTAAATAAATTGCCTTTCCATAGTCGACATTATTAACAACTCCAGAATAATCCATAAATCCCGTAACCGAATCTAACAATGTTGGCGGCATTCGTTCAATTTCGTCAAAATAAAAATTGAATAAGGACAAATAGTGAGATTCCCAGTAATCCAAGCAGCCAACTGAGATTTGTATTCCTCAATCAAATTTTGACTCGGAAAATGCAATGTTGATATAAAAGTATGTACAAATCTGCTTTTATTTTTTCCCATTACATATTTTGCAATGTTTTTGGCAACAAAATTTTTCCCTGTTCCTGTAGGTCCGTGGAATGATAAAACAAGAGGTTTTTGTGATGTTAAATCCAATAAATGATTGTGGAGTGATCTTATTACGATGGAATGTACAAATGGCTGGCCAAACAAATTGGAAGACATAAACTCGTTAAGTCCAGTTATATTGGCCTTGGTCCATCCATTATGACAGTTTTCCATGCCTATTAGCCAACGGCTATACTCAATGGCTTGGGTTATCTCATTAGCTGAGAATAACTGAAAATCGGAAATCTTTATAATTATAGCCAAAACTATATTTATTTAAAAAAACAAAATACATGTAAAGAAAAACAAGGACACACATCTGAGAGAACATTGAATGGCCATTTAAATTATATTTTTTAATTTATTAAATACATTAATAACATATAGTTATAAACATATTATTATCTATTTATGTCACGAGCGAACGTAAAACCATGTGGCTGATATTAATGACAATGATTGTTAAAAAATAAAATGTCACGGGTTGGATAATGCCCCGGGTTGGATAATACCTGCGATTTTGAAAATTCAGAGATTTGTTCAAATTTAGAATCAATTGATAATTCCGGTATTTTAACTTGGAATTTATATCTAGGCAATTCTAATTGTAAAGTTCAAAAAATCAAATTTAATATAAACCGATTGATGGAAACTCAGCCTACTATAAGACAATGAATAGGACCAAACAAATTAACGAAACCAAAGAGATAGTTAAATGGTTAAATGGTTTAGTTAAATGGGAAAAGTAACCCCATGTCATCACCTTAAAAAAGGCCTACATTTTAAGTGCATTCATTTTTTTTTATTTTTTATATTTATTTCTTTAACCAGAAAAAATCAAAATGAAACTAAAGTTAGTTAGAGGACTTCCCCGCTTCGTAGATGGAGAAACATTGTTACAGTATAACCTCCATTTGGGGCAGACCTCTGGCTTGGGGAACCTCTATTTTTGGGAAACCTCTATTTTTGGGGTAGTTTGAAAAGGATATAATTTTTATGCGGTAATTTCCAAATTTAGAAATTACCGGAACCTCTAAGTGGGGCACAGGATTTTTAATTTATATACATATTTGCTATTAAAATTAAAATTAATTATATAAAATTTCATTTGGAAGCCTCGTGTAATTTTGTATTCTTGTTGTTATGGCTCGTAAGCTTAGTCTTGAGTTAAAGATCAAAATTGCCAAGGAATTAAGTGAAAATAAACATCTTACTGAACGAGATATTGTTTCATATTCATCATCTAAAAACAGTTGGATGACATCAGAAATATTTATTACATGGCTCACCATTACAAATGAACAAATGATTACGCAAAGAGAAAAATTGTTTTGTTACTTGATAACGCAAGCTGTCACAATATATCCATCTTTCCAACATTGAATTGTTTTTTCTCCCAAAAAATACAACCTCATTAATTCAACCGTTAGACATGGGTATTATTAAATCTTTCAAGTCCAATTATCTTAACGCTTTATTGGATTTTACTCTTTATTTGAGGACGTT
>NW_021833843.1:0-15000 GCF_006345805.1 Octopus sinensis
AGGGGAGGTACGACGAGGAGCTCGGGGCGAACCTGGACGTCGACGAGGAGTACCTGACCCGCCTGTTCAGGACGACTTTCGGGCCAGGGCCCATGGACAACTTCCAGAGATCCCTGGCCTGGCAGTGTTACCGAGAAGCCGTTCTGTACGCACTCGTGCAGTGTCCAACAATTTCCGACCTGTGGGCTCATGTCGAACAACTGCTGTCACGTGTGGGACGAGTCGGTTTATCAGCTGAGTCTATCGTCAATATTGTCACGCCTCCTTCCTTCAAATGGGAAGGAAGAGCTATTTTCATCATCCTTATGGCTATGGCGAAAGAATGTATCTGGTGGACGCGTCTGAAAGGATTGGAGACAAACACTTTCCTCTCTGGTCAATCTCTCATCAACTTCTTCAAGTACCACTTGAAAAGGAAAGTGAGAGTAGAGAGGCAAGTTTTGTCTAGCGAATGTTTTAAAAAAAGATGGGTGAATGTAGCAAGGATAGCACGTATGAATGACGAAGCCACCTTGAGCATAATCCTATGAACCCAGAAATTGAAAACAGAGGGTTACCCACTTGCAAACAAATGTGGTAACATATAACAATATTGACCAAGGTTACCGTGGTCTTTTTCGTAGGCTTTTCTTCCCACGGATAAACCCTACTTGCTTTCCCCTTTACACCATATATCATAATACTGTGATACACGATCCCTATTGATCGTTCTTTTTTCCTCTTCCCCTTTTTTCCCCCTTTTTTCTTCTTTTTTCATTTCTCTTTTCTTTTGTTCCTTTTCCTTTTCTTTTTTTTCTTTTTATTCTTTTTATTTTTTATTTTATTTATTTTTTTTTTTTTTCTTTTGTTTTTTGTTTTTTTCATCCCCCAAAAGAAAAGCTCTACCTTGTAACTTGTCCCATCTGTGTGCAGCCCTGTGTGGCCAATCTATGTATATATAGACTTATCTATGTATAAATATATTTGTCTATCTATCTATCTATCTATCTATCTATCTATCTATCTATCTCTATATATATATTTATCTATCTATCTATCTATCTATCTATCTATCTATCTATCTATCTATCTATATATATATATATATATATATATATATATATATGTATGTATATATATAAATATATTTATCTATCTATCTATCTATCTATCTATCTATCTATCTATCTATTTATAATTTTCCTTATTAACGGTAAACAAAGGATAATTCATTCATCCATTTATATATATATATATATATATAATAGAAATATGTTAGAAAAAGAAAATAGAAACTACACGTGGGGGAATTACAACCGTGTTTCGTGGTCTGCTACCACAACAGCTCCTTTATAGGATCCAGTTAGCTCAGGTCGTCATCAGGAGGAACCACGTCCGGTTCCGGCCCCTACTCCTCTACCGTTTTGACGTGGCGGCCCCACCTTTCGGAGGTGTCTTCAGCTCTGGTGTTGGGTGCATGTCTTCTTTCTTCCTTCTTCTGTTCCCTGGCATCTTCGATGTATTGTCAGCGAGTGTCAGCCGTTGACTGACTGTCTTGTCAAATTTATCCCTCTAAATACCTGCTGCTAGGCTCCAGCAGGCAGCCCCAGCAAGTTCTCACGTGACACTGTCTCACCTTAACTGACCAGTGAAGGCGCGTAGCTTCAGCCCGCGCTTTTTCTAAACGACCGTCACCTGTCAGTCAGCGAAGCTGATTCAGTCAGCTTGTCCCACCTAATGATGTTATTTCCCGTCGGCGTGTTTATGACATTCAAGCCATTGAAAGAGAAAATGTCATCTGGCTAAATATCCCCTTTAATTGAGCGATCTCGACGAATGTGTACAGTAAATTCATGTCTATATTAGAAAATATTTTCCAACCTCTCATAAATATCATAAAATAATTTCCAAAAAATCAGTGAGAATTTCATATTCCACTCTCCCAAATATGGCTACCATTATAGTAAAAACATTAAGTTAGCCAGGAGTAGAATGAATAGTAACAACAATGATAGTAATAATAATAGTAAAAATAGCAATAATAATAATAATGATAATAATAATAATAATAATAATAATGATAATAATTATAATAATAATAATTATTATTATTATAATGGTGATAATAATAATATTAATATTGATGATAATAATAATAATAATAATAATAATAATAATAATAATAATAATAATAATAACATTGGTGTAAATAGTGATAATAGCAATATCAATAATATAGGTGGTATAGATAAAAGTATGGTAGGTGATAATAATGAGGAGGGATTAATAATTAGCAACCCTACTTTGCGTAACAACGTAATTACTAATAGTGAAAATAATACTAATACTAACAATAATTTAAATAACATTAATGGAAGTGAACTGTCCTTCAATAATTCCAATACCGGACACTATCCGCCCAGTCGTAGTTGTAGGATTAGATCAAAATGTCCGGTATCTGGCCGTCGTTCGGTCCAAAACGTGATTTATAAATGCACGATAATAACGTCAAACAATAGCTTTCTGTATTTCGGTTGTTCGGTAGATTTAAAAAAACGTCTTAACAATCATTTTTACTCTTTTAGGCTCAAACATAAGGCAAGTTGCACAACATTATCTAGTAAAATTTGGGAACTAAAAACAAATAATATAGAATTCAACCTAAAATGGGATATAGTTAGAAGAGCGCAACCTTATAGGAATAGTAGGGATGGTTGTCAACTTTGTTCTATGGAAACTTATGAAATGTTGGAACAGCAGAGTAATACAAATCTGTTGAATAACCGTTTGGAGCTGGGAGCATCTTGTATACATCGTACGACCCGAACGTTTGAATACTTTAAATAATAATTTTGTGAATTTTCCTATATTTTTCAAATTTTAATTCTTTACAACCAAATAAGTAGGAATATACCATACTAGCTTTCAATTTAATGTTTATAGAGAACTAAAATAACTTCACTGCCAACTTAAAATTATATTCTTCTTTTTTCTAAAATTAAACTGTATGAATCTAAATAGTTGGAATTCTAAATAGCATGAATCCCAAATAGTAGGAATACTAAATAGTATGAATCCTATGTCCCTAAAGAAACTACTCAGTTCACCTTGATTATCTCACTTCCATTTCTTAATATATATTTAGTCTAAGATATCTTTACAAAATATATTTAACCAAATAGGAAAGAATATACCATACTGGTTTTAGTTTAACACCCATAAATGATTAAAAAACTTCATTGCAAACTTAGAATTAAATTCTCCTTTGATTTATAATGTTCTCCAATACTGTTGTGATGATATGCATAGGGTTTGTAAGGTCTCTGCATTCTCTGGGAATGTTATTGTGACCATTTGATATTGACCTAGTTCTCCAAACGCCGAATCAGTTCATCAAATAGTAGTAATTGGCATTTAGTTGTGACAATGCTGTCTTCCACACAAATTCCTTATATGGAGCTATGACATCCCCTTTACCCCATTTCTATAATTAGAAAACCTTTATTGTCTCCTCTCACTTGTTCTTCATTCGCAGTAGTCTGGAGCAATTGAATCTTAGTCAGTCAGTTGATAAGCTCCACTACCTCAAATGTTCTTAAAATTTAAATCCACATCTTTGTTTATGTATCTACCTTCTCTATAATATTGCCACGTGATATGAAAATTTTTGTATTAATGGAAAACCTCTAAAATTGGCTAATGAGTACTCGGCATTTTAATTCTGTTGTAATACTTATAACATTTAATAAAATGATTTAGTACGAAACGATCGTACCAAATTACCGGAGTCATTGTTGTTGCTTATTTTGATTATAATCACCCCACGGATTTTATGGATAACGCCATACAGAATTCTGGTGCATCTAAATTAAGTACTATATTCATTTGAATCTAAATTTTTGCTGAACTTATATATATACATACATACTCAGTTTTACACATTTATGCATACAAACATATATGTACATACATTCATACATACATACTGAATATCCGTTTCGATAGAAATGGTGTCACTACTGGCTTAAGACTATTCGCTACAAAACCATTAAGGCCCTCCTTGACGAATAGCAAACCATCTTCCGGTAGCCATCTCGGACACCCTGGATCTATCCTTGGGCATTCCAGAAGACCCTAGGAGAGGGAGTCTCGTTAGGGGCCTCATAAGCTTGACTATCTATATAAATGTTTGCATACACACATACGCGCGCGTGCACACACACATACACACACACACACACACACACACACACACATATATATATATATACACACACACAAATAAGCACGTAAACAAACTGGAAAGTATATTCTTTTCTAGTCTAGGCACCTATATTACGTGTGTATCATTCTGGCAATGTTTGTGCATCTGCTATCGTTCCACATGCGAGGCTGCTGCTTTTTATTTTTTGTCTCCTTAACTTAAAAGTTCTGCAAAAATGGTGGGTTGAATAAATACTTGACTTAAAATGCTGGGATCGATTTCTGAGACTAAAAAGCCTATAAGATGGCACTCCAGCATGACCATGCAAAATAGTAAATCAGGCGCAGGAGTGGCTGTGTGGTAAGTAGCTTGCTTACCAACCACATGGTTTCAGGTTCATCCCACTGCGTGGCACCTTGGGCAAATGTCTTCTGCGATAGACTCGGGCCGACCAAAGCCTTGTGAGTGGATCTGGGAGATGGAAACTGAAAGAAGCCCGTCGTATATATGTATATGTATATATATATATGTGTGTTTGTGTGTCTGTGTTTGTCACCCCCAACATCGCTTGACAACCGATGCTGGTGTGTTTACGTCCCGGTCACTTAGCGGTTCGGCAAAAGAGACCAATAGAATAATTACTAGGCTTACAAAGAATAAGTCCTGGGGTCGATTTGCTCGAGTAAAGGCGGTGCTCCAGCATGACCACAGCCAAATGACTGAAACAAGTAAAAAAGTAAAAGAGAGTAAAGAGTAATACTCAACCACAGACACACACACACACACACATACACACACACACTCACACACATATCATAGTAGAAGATGACGAAAATAAGGTTACCGTAGTATCTAAGGTATTGTGGATGGCGTGATTCAATAATTTACTTTGTATAACAATGAATAAATACCAGAAGGTTCGGCTTCGTACTTACACGTATCTTGAACACCATTTTCGCGGCCACCTACACCTTCTTTTTTTGTAGCTCACGGTTTTAAAACACCCCCTGGGACATTTTCTGAAAGGAGAAAAATTGGACATATATTTCTTTATAAATACATAAGCTTATACACTCATGCACACGTACATAGACCTATCCATAAATATATATATATATATTATATATATATATATATATATATATATATATATATACGACTAGCAGTATCGCCCGGCGTTGCTCGGGTTTGTAAGGAAAATAACTATATAAGCATTTTTAGAGAGTTACTTCCCTTATATAAACCGAGCAAAAAATGCATTAAAAAAACGAAAAAATGATGGTAATTTTTTACCATCGTAGACTCATCGTAGACGAGCGCTATTATCCAGAAGGGCTCGATATGAATCACGACTATAAGATACCCGCTCTTAGTTAAACTGCACCGCAAAATGTGGGAGTAGTTAGGAATCTAATTCGGAGGAGACAGACTCTCGCACAACTTCAGTTTTATATATAAAGATTTTTGTGGTTATAGAACCTAGCTGTTATTTCTAGCATGTAGAATCCCTATAAGTAGATTCCTTATGTGTTTAAATATACACTATATCGTGTGACTAATATATAGTTTTTTTGACTAAATTTTTTTAGACGTTAGACTACTGGAAATGTAAAATTTAATTAAATGTTTTTAATTTTAATTAAATTCCATTTCTCTTTGATATGATTATATATATATACAAAGCTATATATATATATATATATATAACATAATATGTGACAATTATTCTGTTGTTATAATAAAACTCAGAGTTTCGGATGTCGAGGCAGAAGTCTGCTCCGGCATCTTGTCAGTTATTAAAACGAACAAAAATGCTATGAAAATGACCATTGGATAAAGGGAAATTACTATGAAGACGACCGTTATTAAGACAAACAAAAGAGCTATGAGAATGACCGTTAAATATCTATATATATAAAGCTGAAGTTGCCTGTGTATATGCCAGGTTTGGTAGACTTCAACTAACACTATCTCCTCCGAGACCCTGCGGCGCAAGTTGACCAAAATTGAGAGTATGATAGAAGGCTTGCTCTTCATTCGCTAGAACAAGAAGTTGAAATCGGACCATGTTAACACCAAAAATTAATTTACATCAAAAAAGTGCTTTTTTTCTATGAAAATCCCTATTTTTCACGATTTTTTGACTGCTGTGTCGCCATTTTTCGGTGTATTTCAACCAGAAAAATGTTCACTTAAAGAGAATAACAAGCTACATAATGCAAAGTTTTTACTTTTCAAAAATTCCAATTCTAAAGGGTCGGAAAAAAAACAAGCCCGAGCAACGCTGGGTGATACTGCTAGTAAGATAAATTACTCGAATAGGGAGAAAGTAAAAATAATCTAAGGTAAGACGATGCTCATAGAATCAGCGTAGCGCACATGTACATGCATACGCATGCGGGCACACACACCCACGAGCATGTGCATATATGCATATACTCACTCACACACACACACATGCACACACACATATATATATTTTTTATTTATTATATTGAGGGTACTACTATTCGTAGATACCAGACGCTAAGAGGGACCAATGCGGTCAAAACTACTAAAACTTTTTTTATATGATTTGCTTTGAAGTTTTACATTCGGTAAAATTTTGTTTATTTTAGTAGTTTTGACTGCATTGGTCCCTCTTAGCGTCTGGTATCTACGAATAGTAGTACCCTCAATATAATATAAATAAATATTTTCAAAGTGGAAAAATTTACGGATTTTTTCTCTTGCGAGGTTTTTCACGCTAACTACTGATAATTTCTTTTAAAGATTTTATCCTCAATTGTTAATTTATATATATATATATATATATATATATATATATTCGTTGAGTTCTACGCCTAGTTGTGGTGTCCTGTACTCACGTATATATATTTATATATGCATGTATATATACATGTAGATTTAGGTACGTACATATATGTTTGTATGTATGTATATATCTTATTTATTACACTATTGTTTGGCTGCGCCCTCGCGTCGGTTCGATTCGATTCGTTCGCTTCGTTCCGTTCTTATTCTCCCAGTACTGTTTTATATATATATATATATATATATTATATATATATATATTATATATATATATATATATATATACATACATATATATATGACGGAATAGCAAGATGCTGTCCCAACATCTGGGACGTCCCAGAAACAGACATTAAATGCTTCTACTTCGCCTTACTATAAATAATCACACTAAATGATCTGAGATACTCGTTCTGCTTTGGATTTGTAGTCCATCTTCCTTTAATATATCCCTGTTAACTCGGAAGCCTTCTCCGGATCCCTAGCTACAGCCTTAGCTGTGGACTGGGAACACAACGGAGAAAGAATTATAGCGCTTACGCAGCGAACCTATTCATTTAGCTCATCACTGAATTAAACCCCTCATATTCTTTATAAATACATCTCTATATATATGTATATATATATATATATATATATATATATATATATATATATATATATATATATATATAATCAAAAATAAGCAACAAGAACGCCTCCTAAAACTTAGACCTATTATAGCTGGTCCAGCATGCCCAACCAACCGTCTAAGCAATTTTAATGACATTGTTTTGAAACCACTATGTACTAACATACCCATATATATATATATATCTATATATATATATATATATATATATATAGTATATATATATATATATAATCAAAAATAAGCAACAAGAACGCCTCCTAAAACTTAGACCTATTATAGCTGGTCCAGCATGCCCAACCAACCGTCTAAGCAATTTTAATGACATTGTTTTGAAACCACTATGTACTAACATACCCATATATATATATATACATATATATATACATATATATATACATATATATATACATATATATATACATATATATATACATATATATATACATATATATATACATATATATATACATATATATATACATATATATATACATATATATATACATATATATATACATATATATATATATAATCAAAAATAAGCAACAAGAACGCCTCCTAAAATTTAGACCTATTATAGCTGGTCCAGCATGCCCAACCAACCGTCTAAGCAATTTTAATGACATTGTTTTGAAACCATAAATTGAAGTCATAAATTGAGAAGCATGACTGTCACCACTACTACATGAACCTGAAGATTGCAGAATTTAATGCATGAAAGTACTAGTTCAATCAGAATGAACATTTAACATTCTACTATTTTATTTTATTTTATTATATTATATTATATTATATTATATTATATCATTATAAGATTGTAAATAAAACATGAAAATCAGACAAGGTTGGAATTCCTTTTATTAATATATTCTTCTATACACAATCACACACACCCGTATATATATATATATATATATATATATATATATATATATATATATATATATAATATATATATATATATATATATATGTATATATATATGTATATATATTAATAAAAGGAATTCCAGCCTTGTCTGGTTTTCACGTTTTATTTACAATCTTATAATGATATAATATAAGATAATATAATATAATAAAATAAAATAAAATAAAAGAATGTTAAATGTTCATTCTGATTGAACTAGTACTTTCATGCATTAAATTCTGCAATCTTCAGGTTCATGTAGTAGTGGTGACAGTCATGCTTCTCAATTTATGACTGTAGCAAGATGATTAAATCTGTACCTTAAATACACCTGTGTAGGCTCCAGATTGCTAGGTTTTGCAAACTGTACCCTGACCAATCAGTATGTAGTATCACTCAATTACTTAAGCTGATTGGTTTAGGCGTCATGCTTTGTTGAACATATCAAGTGTCCTGTATCTTAACCCTGGCTGAGGCAGCAATTGTTGGGCAATTTTAGAAATGTTGTAAATAGCCTTTGTCAGGGATTTTTATATTTCAATTGTCATCATCATCATTGTCAGCACTTTAATTATTGTTGCTAGTGGTGATGGTGGTGGCAATAGAACTTTTAACCCTAAATAAGATAATTTTCCTGCTCTCTTCATCTTGATCACCTTTAGTATTGTTGTTATTGCTAGTGGTCATGGTCGTAGCAGTAGAAGTAGCACCTCTAAGTATTATTATTATTGCTTATTTAGCTTGGGTTCGAATTTATGTGGTCATGCTGGGGCACCGCCATTAGGTGTTGCTACATGATTTTACTTCACGAATGCTTTTTAGCAATTGACATTTGGTGCATGAGAGAGTTCGATGCAGCTGCCCTCATCTGCACCTCCTGTCATGAAGTTGGTTCATCTGGGACACCTGACAGGAAGAGATCCAGTTTTATTTTAAAGACATCTGCATCCACCCAATGCAGGTCTCTCAGGTCCTTCGGGAGGATATTGAAGAGCTGTGGACTTCTGAAGCCTAGGCTATTGCAGTATCTTGTTCTACATATTGATGGCAAATTTGGAGTCCTTGGCACTATGCAGTGGCGCCCAGTTCTAGTATTTGCGTAACTCTCGGTACCAAAGTTTGGGACAAGTCCTTCTAGGATCTTCCAGATGTATATTATGGCATATCTTTCTCGCCTACGCTCTAAGGAATATAGTCTGAATCTCTTGAGTCTTTCCCAATAGCTTATATGCTGCATAGAGGCTATCTTCTTCGTGTAGCTTCGTTGGATTGGCTCAAGTTCTGCGATTAATTTGACACTGGTTGGTGACCATAGCTGAGAGCAATAGTCAAAGTGGCTTAGGACAAGTGTCCTCCAGAGGACCATCATGGTTTCCTGGTCTCTTGTTCAAAAAGTTCTAATAATCCATCCAGTCAGCCGCCTACATTTCATTGCCAATTTAGCAACATGCACATGAAAGGTTGCATCACTCCTGACGTAACTGCCCAGGTCTCGCACTGATTGTGCCTCTGGGATTGCAATCCCTTCAGGTCCAGTGTATGTATTGGGTGGTGCATTTAGTTTTGCATGCTGATAGCACAAAGCTTGAAACTTTTCAGCATTAAACTGCATGCTATTCTTTTCAGCCAATTTGTATATTTCATCCAGCTCACATTGTAGGTGCATAGCGTCTTCAGAGTTCTGTATTACCTGCGAAACATTTGTATTATCTGCATAATTTTGATCGTGGCTCTCTGCGTGGCTGTGGGCATGTCTGAGAGAGCCATTATGAACAGTAGCGGTCCCAAAACAGTGCCTTGCGGAACACCGCACACTGGCTTCTATCCTTCAGAAAGTCATGAAGCCATTCTCCCAATTTTCCAACTATGCCAAGATCACGCAGTTTGTGACATATCATTCCATGATCGACTTTATCAAAGGCCTTTGCAAAGTCGAGATATATCACTTCCACATTTGAGTGGTTGAGCAGTTGTTTCAGCACCCAGTCATAGTGTTGTAAGAGCTGAGTTAGGCAGCTTCTTCCTGGTCGGAAACCATGTTGGGGTGTCAGGCAGCAAGTCATTTTCTTCAAGGAAGGCGATTAGTTTTCTTCTGACTATTCGTTCCATGACCTTGCTGATGTGTGAGGTCAGAGAGATAGGTCTGTAGTCCTTGGCCTCCGCTCTGCTACCATCTATCTATCTATCTATCTATCTATCTATCTATCTATCTATCTATCTATCTATCTATCTATCTATCTATCTATCTATCTATCTATCTATCTATCTATCTATCATCTATCTATCTATCTATATATATATATATATATATATATATATATATATATATATATATATATATATAGTCAATAAAAAAGGGTAGAATTAATTAATTATTAATTAATTCGACCGAGCAGTGTTCGGTATGTAAAAAGACCATTTACGGTATATTTGAAATATTAATTTATAAAAATAGGGTAAAGTAAAATAATTTACTTTACCACACACCGAGCTTTTTAGAAATAGCAGCCAAATATTTGGCTATTTCTTCAACTGCAAGAAAAAGTCCCAGACAATGCATACTCAGAAATAACTCACATAGGTATATGGATGTGATCTTTCGTTGTTTTTCCCTTATACCTATGTGAGTTATTTCTGAGTATGCATTGTCTGGGACTTTTTCTTGCAGTTGAAGAAATAGCCAAATATTTGGCTGCTATTTCTATAAAGCTCGGTGTGTGGTAAAGTAAATTATTTTACTTTACCCTATTTTTATAAATTAATATATATATATATATCGATGGAAAGTTAAACTCACTCACAAGCATAAGACTTAATTATATATATTGACCTATCGGCATATATGCGATGTGTGTAACCGAATCGGCATCACCGAAATTTGCTGGCTGTACCGCTGTGCCTCCCCTATGGGTTATAGAGTCAATTACCCTTTTTAAGATCCCAAAGTATTTTGGCGATGCTATTAAGAGAATGACATTGTGATCTTCGGAGCTATTGGCTTGAACTAAAGCTTAGAGTGATACTGTATAATGTAATGGCTTGCCTCAAAGGAGTGAACACCTCTTCCGCTGTGTTAAGGTGATTCAGATGCTACATGATAGGCTATAAAGAGGAAAGAAAAATTTATGACAACCACACTGTGTATGTTTAGGTCTTCAAGCTGTACTGTAATAATATTTTTGGCAAGAGACACGTTTGGTTACAAGATGCTCGTGAGACATAGAAATTGTATTTGGTCATGACAAGTGATTGTAATTAGCGAGAGATATTGGGTCTAATGGCCTGTCTATCTTTTTATTTCTGGTTAAGTATGTTATAATTGAAAAAGAAAAAACATTAACGAGTATATTGTAAATGTTGTTGCAGTGAGTAAAGCTGGAGTGATTAGAGTCGGAAACGATTGGTTAAGCAGATTTTGGAAAATGTGGATTTGAGAACTGTCTGTATATATCCCACAATGCTTTAGCTCTGTAAGTGTGTGTAGCAACAACTACGAGCGTTGACTAGTATCAATCATTAACAATTACTAGTAAATTTCGTATAAAGGGTGACAGTAGCGAGATCGACATTAAATGGACAGAATGTGACAGAGGCATAAAGATAGTCCGGACAGTCTTTAAGTGGCACATAAGTCACTTAGACAACACCTACTGAAAAGTAATGAGAGAGTTCTGAGTTTAAATTACCCCGAGGTCGACTTTGCCTTTCATCCTTTCAGGGTCGATAAATTAAGCACCAGTTACGCACTGGGGTCGATGTAATCAACTTAATCCATTTGTCTGTCCTTATTCGTCCCCTCTGTGTTTAGCCCCTTGTGGGTAGTAAAGAAATAGGTATTTCGTTTGCCGTTACGTTCTGAGTTCAAATTCCGCCGAGGTCGACTTTGCCTTTCATCCTTTCGGGGTCGATAAATTAAGCACCAGTTACGCACTGGGGTCGATGTAATCGACTTCATCATTTGTCTGTCCTTGTTTGTCCCCTCTATGTTTAGCCCCTTGTGGGTAGTAAAGAAATATATACGCTCTGAGTTCAAATTACGCCGAGGTCGACTTTAACTTTCATTCTTTCGGGGTCGATAAATTAAATACCAGTTTCGTACTGGGGTTGATCTAATTGACTGCCCACCTCTCCCAAAATTTAGGGCCTTGTGCCTAGAGCAGAATAAGATATTAACAATTACCAGTAACTTGCGTATAAAGGGTGACAATGACGAGATCGATATTAAATGGATGTATACTGACAGAGGCTTACAGTTAGTCTGGACAGCCTGTAGGTGTCGCATCGGGTAAGTAAAGAAAGAAATGAGTACATCAGGTAGGTACTCAACAGGGAATGAAGGTAATGATATCATGAGATGAAGTAAAGAACACCTAAATAGATGTTCTTAGTGTGCTGTTATTCCATTTGAACGAAATTAGTGGAAAGATTTGGAATGAAAGAGTAACTCACCGATGTCTGAACACAGAAAGACTTTCTCCTTCTGTTGTCAAGTTACCAGAATCAACTGGTTCGTTATGAAACAGTGGAACTCCAGTCACTGGGTCATCTTCACTGTCGGATTCTTCATCAATTGCATCAAGTACCTCTGAATCATCTTTATCATTTGCTAGTGGTGCACTCTCTTGTTCTTCCCCTCCTTCACGTGTCACTGGCAGTCCTGTAGCCCCCAACGGTCCTTGAGTCGACTGCTGTCCTTCAGTCACCCAAAGACCAGCAACGAAAAGAAATAAGAAAAGGACGAAACTCTTCATGGCTGTTATATTTCTTTTCTCTTCAGTGTTCCTCTCGCTTCTCGACACACGAACCGCTTCTAATATCAGAAGGAATAGGTTTGATTAACACAGAATGTTTAAGTGTTGGATTCGTCTTGTCTTTTGATCGTTCCTGCAACCCAAAGTAGTCTTCAGCAGCGAAAGCGGGAGTAACAGCACTAGAATCTTGTCAGAAGATCGGCCTGGCTCTCTCACATTTCCACAAAGACTGTCGCATTTATAAGAAACCATCACAATTCTCGGCTGCATTTTGATTGGACGAAAACAACTGTTGATGTCATCATAAGTATGGGTGGGTGCGTTCTATTTGAAAAAGCTTAAATACATACATGCATACATATATACATATATTATATATATATACATATATACATATATATATATGAACCTACCTCACGACAGGAGACACGGATGCGGGCAGCAGCATCGAACTCCCTTGTTGATCAAGTGCCACGTATCAGAGGTGGATTCAAAAACTAGTGTAGCTCATTCAGCGGTGGTGCCCCAGCATGGCCGCGGCCTTCGGGCTAAAACATTTTTTAAGGATTTTAAGGATATATACATATATATATATATATATATATATATATAATATATATATATATATATATATATATACGTATATATACATATATATATACATATATATATATATACATATACATTATATATATTTTCTTACATATATATACATATATACATATATATACATATATATATATATATATATACATATATACATATATAATATATATATATATATACATATATATACATATATACATATATATACATATATATATATATAGATATATACATATATAATATATATATATATACTTTTTTCGGTTAATATAGGGCGTTACGATTATCAGAAAATCAAAAAAAAATGTGTGTAATAGGTGTAAAACAACTTCCTATGAACGAATAGGAAAAAAGAAATTCGCGCACGCGAAAGAAGCCTCGGAAAATTCACATTCATGTGCACAGTTAAACACACTTACATACAAACAGTCACGCATGCATAATACAGAACGGAACACATAAATGAAGGATGCATTACTTAGTATATATTACATCTAGAGAATTTTGATTAATAAGTCAAATATGCAAATTATAAAGATAATTAATTGCTTTACTAAACAGTGTTGTAAAGGTGAAAAAATAAATTTGGGAAAAAAATACACGCCAAAACTAATTAATAAAGGATAATTAGGGAAGGATTGACACAAAATAATTATTTTTTCTGTCTCTTTTTTTCTGATAAATGCATCTTAATAAGTGAGAAGAATTGCATATATCTGAACTATTTCAAAGAAAAGCATAAATTTAATGTTTAAAATAGCTTTAACCAAGGAATGAGATCCAACATTTCTTCACTTTTTCCAGAATTTCTTCTCTTTATTATTTTTTTTTTTTGCGAAATATGTACAAAAATACGGAGTTTATGATTCATGTGTGAGTGTGTGTTCTTGATACTCGTTTAGAACAAGTAGTTTTACACCAATTACACTATTTTTTCTTAGTTTAAAGGCCGTGGACTGAAGATGTGAAATTTCTGAAGCCTCTCCCCCACCCCCTTTCGCGAACGCGAATTTTTTTCATCATAGTCGTTTAGAGCAAGTTGTTTTACACCTATTACGCTGTTTTTATTTTTGTTTTTGTGCCCGGTTCAGACGCTTTCGGAA
>NW_021833843.1:20000-30000 GCF_006345805.1 Octopus sinensis
TGCTCAATTCAACTCACGAAAGTATGGGGGTAAAGACATTAAAAAATCAAATGCAAAGGTTATTTGAGAACGTACGTTTCAAGATTAGTCAACTCGACATTTCTATCATCAGCTCAGAACTCCTTGGTTTGGATTTGAAAACACTGAAAGTGGGAGCATACCCTTTCGGCTTCTTATCGCTTCTGAAGATCTGCTCGAAACTAACAGTGCCAGCAAACCCAAAATATGCAAGCGAAGAATTTCTGCTCTCCCCTTTCCACCAGCGTGGGTTAAAATCAGTAAACACTATGCTTTTTCGGTAAAATCCGAAGCATTAAATAGAGAGAGATGAATTATAATTTCAACAATTGAGGGTAAAATTAATTAATTATTAATCAATTTCACCAAGTATTCAGTATGTAAAGGGACCATTTAAGGCGAATTCAAATTATTACATTATATAAAAGGGCTTAGTAAAATAAATTACTTTGCCACATACTGAACTCATTAGAAATAGTAGCTAAAAATACTTTTTTAAAACTATTTCTAATACTTAAAGAAAATCTCTCTCATATAGTGTTTGCTCAATTCAACTCACGAAAGTATGGGGGTAAAGACATTAAAAAATCAAATGCAAAGGTTATTTGAGAACGTACGTTTCAAGATTAGTCAACTCGACATTTCTATCATCAGCTCAGAACTCCTTGGTTTGGATTTGAAAACACTGAAAGTGGGAGCATACCCTTTCGGCTTCTTATCGCTTCTGAAGATCTGCTCGAAACTAACAGTGCCAGCAAACCCAAAATATGCAAGCGAAGAATTTCTGCTCTCCCCTTTCCACCAGCGTGGGTTAAAATCAGTAAACACTATGCTTTTTCGGTAAAATCCGAAGCATTAAATAGAGAGAGATGAATTATAATTTCAACAATTGAGGGTAAAATTAATTAATTATTAATCAATTTCACCAAGTATTCAGTATGTAAAGGGACCATTTAAGGCGAATTCAAATTATTACATTATATAAAAGGGCTTAGTAAAATAAATTACTTTGCCACATACTGAACTCATTAGAAATAGTAGCTAAAAATATTTTTTTAAAACTATTTCTAATACTTAAAGAAAATCTCTCTCATATAGTGTTTGCTCAATTCAACTCACGAAAGTATGGGGGTAAAGACATTAAAAAATCAAATGCAAAGGTTATTTGAGAACGTACGTTTCAAGATTAGTCAACTCGACATTTCTATCATCAGCTCAGAACTCCTTGGTTTGGATTTGAAAACACTGAAAGTGGGAGCATACCCTTTCGGCTTCTTATCGCTTCTGAAGATCTGCTCGAAACTAACAGTGCCAGCAAACCCAAAATATGCAAGCGAAGAATTTCTGCTCTCCCCTTTCCACCAGCGTGGGTTAAAATCAGTAAACACTATGCTTTTTCGGTAAAATCCGAAGCATTAAATAGAGAGAGATGAATTATAATTTCAACAATTGAGGGTAAAATTAATTAATTATTAATCAATTTCACCAAGTATTCAGTATGTAAAGGGACCATTTAAGGCGAATTCAAATTATTACATTATATAAAAGGGCTTAGTAAAATAAATTACTTTGCCACATACTGAACTCATTAGAAATAGTAGCTAAAAATACTTTTTTAAAACTATTTCTAATACTTAAGAAAATCTCTCTCATATAGTGTTTGCTCAATTCAACTCACGAAAGTATGGGGGTAAAGACATTAAAAAATCAAATGCAAAGGTTATTTGAGAACGTACGTTTCAAGATTAGTCAACTCGACATTTCTATCATCAGCTCAGAACTCCTTGGTTTGGATTTGAAAACACTGAAAGTGGGAGCATACCCTTTCGGCTTCTTATCGCTTCTGAAGATCTGCTCGAAACTAACAGTGCCAGCAAACCCAAAATATGCAAGCGAAGAATTTCTGCTCTCCCCTTTCCACCAGCGTGGGTTAAAATCAGTAAACACTATGCTTTTTCGGTAAAATCCGAAGCATTAAATAGAGAGAGATGAATTATAATTTCAACAATTGAGGGTAAAATTAATTAATTATTAATCAATTTCACCAAGTATTCAGTATGTAAAGGGACCATTTAAGGCGAATTCAAATTATTACATTATATAAAAGGGCTTAGTAAAATAAATTACTTTGCCACATACTGAACTCATTAGAAATAGTAGCTAAAAAAACTTTTTTAAAACTATTTCTAATACTTAAAGAAAATCTCTCTCATATAGTGTTTGCTCAATTCAACTCACGAAAGTATGGGGGTAAAGACATTAAAAAATCAAATGCAAAGGTTATTTGAGAACGTACGTTTCAAGATTAGTCAACTCGACATTCTATCATTAGCGTTTGTGTGTATGTGAGAATGCTGTCTCTGATGCAGATATAACTGCATAAAATTAGATGCACCACACCTATCGATACAAATGCTTATATGCGCGTGATTAATCTGTGTGATTAGTCACGGCACACAACAAATTCACACACACACAAATGACTACAAACGTACACGTATATAATCACTCGTATCTGCATATAAAGAAATTTATATATTGTTAATTATATTCACAGGTATAAACAAACGTGCATTTAATTAGTGAAGAAACAAAATGAATTTCAATTGAAGGTAAATATAGATTGAGAAAGGGAAGCTGAAGGACAGGTTTGACATGGGTGCAGAACTCAATATTACGTGAGTGATAATAAAAATTCTAGATGGACTTCTTTATTTTGATAATGGGAAGGTAATTTTCAGCGCACCTGGTCACCTCATATAAATTTTGAATACAAATAATCAAATTTACATATTTCTCCATCTAAATTGACATACACACATATATACATATACCTTATCCACATCAGTTTTCCTTCCTTCTTAAGTAGATATTTTTGCAGTCCCATGGTGGTTATTTTATAGTAGTTTTCCAGCTGTATAAGGCCTCTAACACCATCAATACGTTGTATATACAACCTTTCTATGTCAGATTTTGGGTGATGCATCCTAGATCCTGTCATTATTTTTCTTGTTTTCCTATCTATTTTGGTCAATTCATTTAGTGTCCAGTTAAGGATATTGTAGCTGTAACTTATAACTGGGACAGCTAAAGTGTTGATACCTATTATCTTGTTTTTAGCATTGAGCTCTGTTTTCAGTATTGATCTAACTCGTCTATAATATTCTTTTTTTTATTTTCTCTTTCATTTGTGTGTGTTGTGTCTTATCTAGTTCATGGATTCCTAAGTATTTGTAAGTTTGGCTTTGGTCTAATTCTTTTATTTCATTGGTTTTATCTAGTGTGATGTTGCTACTCTTAACTAGTTTTCCTCTTTTCATGGTTACTTTGGCGCATTTTTGTAATCCAAATTTCATATCTATTTCTTTGGTAAATCCATGAACTGTCTTTAATAGTGTTTCCAGCTGTTTGTCATTTGCAGCGTATAGTTTTAGGTCATCCATATATAAAAGGTGGCTGATCGTTTTGCCGTAACATTTATATCTGCATCCAGTTCTATTTAGCATATCAGATAGAGGCTTTGGTCTTCATGAGTCCCTCTTTTGTTTGGAGTTGTAGCACTGTTTGCCATTTATTCATAGAGTGCCCTATGAATTTTATAATTGTGGTGCTACTTTGTTAATGGCTAGTGTTTCGAGGATCCATGTGTGGGAGATGCTATCAAACGCCTTATTATTGTCATTATTATTATTATTAATATTATTTTATTATTATTATTATTATTATTATTACTTTTTTTTCTTCTTTCAAATTTGCTTCCATTTCTTGCCGAGTGTCTTCCCGACTCCTAGGGCAAAGAAACTCATAGTATACATTGGTAGGCCATTAAACCAAACTCAATAGTTCGTTCATTTAAAAATATATATATATATATTTTAAGTTAAATTAAAATACATGAGCAACAACAGTTCTCACATCGACAATGCTCTTCTCAATACGTGTGATGTACCAGTTAAGACAATCTTTTGCACTTCTTGCAGGGATGGTAAGCCAGGGATCATTCTCATATAATTTTCGGTTCCCTTCTTGATCATTCCTAGTGCTCCTACGATCACTGGTATTGTAACCGCCTTGAGATGCCACATTTTCTCAATTTCAATGAGTAGGTCTTTATATTTTCTGAGCTTGTCAAACTCTTTCGCTGAGATATTATGATCACAGGGGATGCTCATGTCGATCAATAAGCAAACTTTATTGTTTTGGTCTTTCACAACAATATCTGGTTTATTGGCCTTGATGGTTCGGTCTGTATGTACTGGAAAGTCCCACAGAATGGTTACATTTTCTCCTTCAGTTACAGCCTCAGGGTGGTGATTATACCACTTGTCGGCAGTTTTGATATTGTAATGCCGACTTATTAGCCAGTGTAGATTATTAATTATTATTATTATTATTATTATTATTATTATTATTATTATTATTATTATTATTATTATTATTATTATTATTATTATTATTATTATTATTATTGAGTGAGAGAGCAGTTCATGCCATCAAAGTGACGCTGGGGTAAAATATACGAAGCCCAATATACCCATCATAACTACCCGTCTGATAAAGGTACACCAGGCACATGCATCACAACCATATGTGCGCGACATGGTGATCTCATATCAAGATAAACAGCACATGACCTTGCAGGTGGGGCCCAGTTAGAATTTTCTTCAGGTTGAGTAGCCATCCCGCTCAAACGGTCCCTGAATAAGGGTTGTTTAAGGATATTGAAAGAACCACCCATGTCTCCAGAGGTGAACTATTCAAACCCCAAAGAATCCCTCTCAACACATGGCTATGATGCTCTCCCACTACTTCTGCTCGT
Source organism: Octopus sinensis (assembly GCF_006345805.1). Taxonomy (NCBI): domain Eukaryota; kingdom Metazoa; phylum Mollusca; class Cephalopoda; order Octopoda; family Octopodidae; genus Octopus; species Octopus sinensis. The sequence goes on from NW_021833843.1 coordinate 24,838, forward strand.
GATCAGAGATGCACATATCGTCAGCCACTAAGGGACATGCTCAACTGGTTAAGGTCAAACAACTGACAAGCAAATCTGTGGTATTGAGCAGAATATTTGCTGTAGCCCATCTTTTATACCAAGACAGAACAATTATTATTATTATTATTATTATTATTATATTATTATTATTATTATTATTATTATTATTATTATTATTATTATTATTATTGTTATTATTATTATTATTATTATTAGGTGTATTATATCATAATATTCTTATTAGATAAAGTATAAAGAGAGGTAGGAGAAAGTTATTAAAAGAAAAATAATAGTGCAATTTTAAAAATCAATGTGTCTTAAGATTATTGTAGTTATGTAGGAATAAAAATATATATACATGGGGAATATATATATGTATATACACACACACACATATATATATGCATATACACACACACACATATATATATATATATATATATTATATAAAAGGGCTTAGTAAAATAAATTACTTTGCCACATACTGAACTCATTAGAAATAGTAGCTAAAAATACTTTTTTAAAACTATTTCTAATACTTAAAGAAAATCTCTCTCATATAGTGTTTGCTCAATTCAACTCACGAAAGTATGGGGGTAAAGACATTAAAAAATCAAATGCAAAGGTTATTTGAGAACGTACGTTTCAAGATTAGTCAACTCGACATTTCTATCATCAGCTCAGAACTCCTTGGTTTGGATTTGAAAACACTGAAAGTGGGAGCATACCCTTTCGGCTTCTTATCGCTTCTGAAGATCTGCTCGAAACTAACAGTGCCAGCAAACCCAAAATATGCAAGCGAAGAATTTCTGCTCTCCCCTTTCCACCAGCGTGGGTTAAAATCAGTAACACTATGCTTTTTCGGTAAAATCCGAAGCATTAAATAGAGAGAGATGAATTATAATTTCAACAATTGAGGGTAAAATTAATTAATTATTAATCAATTTCACCAAGTATTCAGTATGTAAAGGGACCATTTAAGGCGAATTCAAATTATTACATTATATAAAAGGGCTTAGTAAAATAAATTACTTTGCCACATACTGAACTCATTAGAAATAGTAGCTAAAAATACTTTTTTAAAACTATTTCTAATACTTAAAGAAAATCTCTCTCATATAGTGTTTGCTCAATTCAACTCACGAAAGTATGGGGTTAAAGACATTAAAAAATCAAATGCAAAGGTTATTTGAGAACGTACGTTTCAAGATTAGTCAACTCGACATTTCTATCATCAGCTCAGAACTCCTTGGTTTGGATTTGAAAACACTGAAAGTGGGAGCATACCCTTTCGGCTTCTTATCGCTTCTGAAGATCTGCTCGAAACTAACAGTGCCAGCAAACCCAAAATATGCAAGCGAAGAATTTCTGCTCTCCCCTTTCCACCAGCGTGGGTTAAAATCAGTAAACACTATGCTTTTTCGGTAAAATCCGAAGCATTAAATAGAGAGAGATGAATTATAATTTCAACAATTGAGGGTAAAATTAATTAAATATTAATCAATTTCACCAAGTATTCAGTATGTAAGGGACCATTTAAGGCGAATTCAAATTATTACATTATATAAAAGGGCTTAGTAAAATAAATTACTTTGCCACATACTGAACTCATTAGAAATAGTAGCTAAAAATACTTTTTTAAAACTATTTCTAATACTTAAAGAAAATCTCTCTCATATAGTGTTGCTCAATTCAACTCACGAAAGTATGGGGGTAAAGACATTAAAAAATCAAATGCAAAGGTTATTTGAGAACGTACGTTTCAAGATTAGTCAACTCGACATTTCTATCATCAGCTCAGAACTCCTTGGTTTGGATTTGAAAACACTGAAAGTGGGAGCATACCCTTTCGGCTTCTTATCGCTTCTGAAGATCTGCTCGAAACTAACAGTGCCAGCAAACCCAAAATATGCAAGCGAAGAATTTCTGCTCTCCCCTTTCCACCAGCGTGGGTTAAAATCAGTAAACACTATGCTTTTTCGGTAAAATCCGAAGCATTAAATAGAGAGAGATGAATTATAATTTCAACAATTGAGGGTAAAATTAATTAATTATTAATCAATTTCACCAAGTATTCAGTATGTAAAGGGACCATTTAAGGCGAATTCAAATTATTACATTATATAAAAGGGCTTAGTAAAATAAATTACTTTGCCACATACTGAACTCATTAGAAATAGTAGCTAAAAAAACTTTTTTAAAACTATTTCTAATACTTAAAGAAAATCTCTCTCATATAGTGTTTGCTCAATTCAACTCACGAAAGTATGGGGGTAAAGACATTAAAAACAAATGCAAAGGTTATTTGAGAACGTACGTTTCAAGATTAGTCAACTCTACATTCTATCATTAGCGTTTGTGTGTATGTGAGAATGCTGTCTCTGATGCAGATATAACTGCATAAAATTAGATGCACCACACCTATCGATACAAATGCTTATATGCGCGTGATTAATCTGTGTGATTAGTCACGGCACACACAAATTCACACACACACAAATGACTACAAACGTACACGTATATAATCACTCGTATCTGCATATAAAGAAATTTATATATTGTTAATTATATTCACAGGTATAAACAAACGTGCATTTAATTAGTGAAGAAACAAAATGAATTTCAATTGAAGGTAAATATAGATTGAGAAAGGGAAGCTGAAGGACAGGTTTGACATGGTGCTGAACTCAATATACGTGAGTGATAATAAAAATTCTAGATGGACTTCTTTATTTTGATAATGGGAAGGTAATTTTCAGCGCACCTGGTCACCTCATATAAATTTTGAATACAAATAATCAAATTTACATATTTCACCATCTAAATTGACATACACACATATATACATATACCTTATCCACATCAGTTTTCCTTCCTTCTTAAGTAGATATTTTTGCAGTCCCATGGTGGTTATTTTATAGTAGTTTTCCAGCTGTATAAGGCCTCTAACACCATCAATACGTTGTATATACAACCTTTCTATGTCAGATTTTGGGTGATGCATCCTAGATCCTGTCATTATTTTTCTTGTTTTCCTATCTATTTTGGTCAATTCATTTAGTGTCCAGTTAAGGATATTGTAGCTGTAACTTATAACTGGGACAGCTAAAGTGTTGATACCTATTATCTTGTTTTTAGCATTGAGCTCTGTTTTCAGTATTGATCTAACTCGTCTATAATATTCTTTTTTTTATTTTCTCTTTCATTTGTGTGTGTTGTGTCTTATCTAGTTCATGGATTCCTAAGTATTTGTAAGTTTGGCTTTGGTCTAATTCTTTTATTTCATTGGTTTTATCTAGTGTGATGTTGCTACTCTTAACTAGTTTTCCTCTTTTCATGGTTACTTTGGCGCATTTTTGTAATCCAAATTTCATATCTATTTCTTTGGTAAATCCATGAACTGTCTTTAATAGTGTTTCCAGCTGTTTGTCATTTGCAGCGTATAGTTTTAGGTCATCCATATATAAAAGGTGGCTGATCGTTTTGCCGTAACATTTATATCTGCATCCAGTTCTATTTAGCATATCAGATAGAGGCTTTGGTCTTCATGAGTCCCTCTTTTGTTTGGAGCTGTAGCACTGTTTGCCATTTATTCATAGAGTGCCCTATGAATTTTATAATTGTTGGTGCTACTTTGTTAATGGCTAGTGTTTCGAGGATCCATGTGTGGGATGCTATCAAACGCCTTATTATTGTCATTATTATTATTATTAATATTATTTTTATTATTATTATTATTATTATTATTACTTTTTTTCTTCTTTCAAATTTGCTTCCATTTCTTGCCGAGTGTCTTCCCGACTCCTAGGGCAAAGAAACTCATAGTATACATTGGTAGGCCATTAAACCAAACTCAATAGTTCGTTCATTTAAAAATATATATATATATATTTTAAGTTAAATTAAAATACATGAGCAACAACAGTTCTCACATCGACAATGCTCTTCTCAATACGTGTGATGTACCAGTTAAGACAATCTTTTGCACTTCTTGCAGGGATGGTAAGCCAGGGATCATTCTCATATAATTTTCGGTTCCCTTCTTGATCATTCCTAGTGCTCCTACGATCACTGGTATTGTAACCGCCTTGAGATGCCACATTTTCTCAATTTCAATGAGTAGGTCTTTATATTTTCTGAGCTTGTCAAACTCTTTCGCTGAGATATTATGATCACAGGGGATGCTCATGTCGATCAATAAGCAAACTTTATTGTTTTGGTCTTTCACAACAATATCTGGTTTATTGGCCTTGATGTTCGGTCTGTATGTACTGGAAAGTCCCACAGAATGGTTACATTTTCTCCTTCAGTTACAGCCTCAGGGTGGTGATTATACCACTTGTCGGCAGTTTTGATATTGTAATGCCGACTTATTAGCCAGTGTAGATTATTAATATTATTATTATTATTATTATTATTATTATTATTATTATTATTATTATTATTATTATTATTATTATTATTATATTATTATTATTATTATATTACGTATTGATTTATATGATGTTTTGTTTGCTTTTCATGTTCTCACTTGTAAAATGAATAAAGAATGTAAAATTGTAATCCGTAATTTGATGAACGAGCTGAATTTGGTTCTCCATGTTCCTATTTGCATTATATATATATATATATATATATATATATATATATATATATATATACATATATATATATACATATCTACTCTTCAAATAACACTTGAAAAGGATAGTGAGAGTAGAGAGGCAAGTTTTGTCAAGTGAATGTTTCCCAAAAAGATGGGTGAATGTAGCAAGGATGGCACGTATGAATGACGAAGCCACCTTGAGCATAATTCTATGAACCCGGAAATATTTAAAACAGAGGGTTACCTACTTGCAAACAAATGTGTTAACATGTGACATTATTGACCGTGGTCTATACCATAGGCTTTTCTTTCCACGGATAAATCTTATCTGCTTCCCCTTTTACACTTTACATGATGACATTTCTCTGATACACGATCTCTCTTGATCGTTTTTTTTTTCTTTCCCTTTTACGATCCCCTTTTGATCGAAAACCTACCCCACTTTTTTTCTCTCCAAAAAGAAAAGCTCTACTTTGTAATCTGTCCCGTCTGTGTGCATCCCTGTGTGGCTAATAAAGAAACATCTCTCTCTCTCT
>NW_021833843.1:35000-37500 GCF_006345805.1 Octopus sinensis
GAAGAGGTCACCCAGGCACTGCAAAGACTAAGCAACTGGAAGGCACCTGGGCATGACAAGATCCCCAACTTCTGGTTGAAATATCTAACAGGAATGCACAAAAAGCTGGCTGAAAACTTTAACAACATACTAGCAGAGCTTAATTCCCGAATCAAATGAAACAGAAAAACCAGAAAACTACAGACCAATAACCTGCCTCCCTACTATGTTCAAGGCATTTACTGCAGTGATATCACAAAGGCTGAACAAGCACCTGGACGAAAACAAACTGTTCCCAGAAGAGCAGAAAGGATGCCGCAAAGGCTCATATGGCTGTAAAGATCAACTAATGATTAATAAAGCCATAACTGAAGACAGCCACAGAAAGAAGAAAGGCCTCACTATGGCCTGGATTGACTACAAAAAGGCGTTTGATAGCATCCCCCACACATGGATCCTCGAAACACTAGCCATTAACAAAGTAGCACCAACAATCATAAAATTCATAGAGCACTCTATGAATAAATGGCAAACAGTCATACACCTCCAAACAAAAGAGGGACTCATGAAAACCAAATACATCCCCATTAGAAGAGGAATATTCCAGGGAGACACGCTCTCTCCACTCCTTTTCTGCTTGGCACTGTCACCTCTATCTGATATGCTAAATAGAACTGGATGCGGATATAAATGTTACGGCAAAACGATCAGCCACTTTTTATATATGGATGACCTAAAACTATACGCTGCAAATGACAAACAGCTGGAAACACTATTAAAGACAGTTCATGGATTTACCAAAGAAATAGATATGAAATTTGGATTAGAAAAATGCGCCAAAGTAACCATGAAAAGAGGAAAACTAGTTAAGAGTAACAACATCACACTAGATAAAACCAATGAAATAAAAGAATTAGACCAAAGCCAAACTTACAAATACTTAGGAATCCATGAACTAGATAAGACACAACACACACAAATGAAAGAAAATAAAAAAAGAATATTATAGACGAGTTAGATCAATACTAAACACAGAGCTCAATGCTAAAAACAAGATAATAGGTATCAATACTTTAGCTGTCCCAGTTATAAGTTACAGCTACAATATCCTTAACTGGACACGAAATGAACTGACCAAAATAGATAGGAAAACAAGAAAAATAATGACAGGATCTAGGATGCATCACCCAAAATCTGACATAGAAAGACTATATATACAACGTATAGAAGGTGGTAGAGGCCTAATACAGCTGGAAAACTACTATAAAATAACCACCATAGGACTGCAAAAATATCTACTTCAGAAGGAAGGAAAACTGATCCAGATAGCGGCAAAACACGAGCAAAAAAAAAAACTGTTCTCAGTATTTAAGGAAGCTGACAAATACAAACAAGAAATCATACCATCTAATAAACATGAAGAAGAAGAAGAAGATGAAGAAACAACAAAAGCTATAAAACAAATGAAATCCAAACTAAAAATAGAACAGCAACGAACCATGATAAAACGATGGCAAGAAAAGCCCCTTCATGGTAAATACTGCACTAAACTAAACGCAAAAGAAATTGACAAAGAAAAATCCCAGCAATGGTTGAGAAGCTCAGGACTCAAAGCAGAAACAGAGGGATTTTTAATTGCAGCACAAGACCAAAGCCTCCCCACCAGAAATTACCAAAAATATGTAATGAAAAGAAATATTACAAGTAACTGCAGAATATGTGGAGATGGACAAGAAACAATAAATCATATTATCTCTAGCTGCCCAGTCTTGGCTAAGAAGGAATATATTCACAGACATGACAGAGTTGGAACCTACATACATTGGAAGCTATGCCAACATTATGGAATAACAACAGAAAAAAGATGGTATAGGCACACACCAGAAAAGGTCACAGAAAACGAGAAAGCAACCATACTCTGGGATATGCCGATACACACAGATAGAGAAATTAAGGCCAACAGACCAGATATAGTTGTCAGAGATCATGAAGAAAAAAATGCTTTCTAATTGATGTATCAATACCGGCTGATGACAACGGGTCTCTAAAAGAAATGGAGAAACTCTCAAAATACAAAGACCTGGAAGTAGAGGTAACTAGAATGTGGAATCTGAAAACAGAAACAATTCCTATCATAGTAGGTGCATTAGGCATGATAAAAAATATTCAGACAAATACATAACAAAAACACCAGGACTTACAAACACATATAACATACAGAAAATTGCACTACTAGGCACTGCACACATCCTACACAGAACACTTTCCATACAATAACCATCAGAGCATCACAACAAATCACAGCACATACCCAAGGCACACAGAGCTGTGCTCGGTAGTGAAGTGAAAGCACGCTATAAAAATAAAACTAATGAATAATAATATAATAATAATAATAATAATAATAATAATAATAATAATGATAATAATAATAACAATAATAATAATAATAATAATAATAATAATATTAAAAATAATAATAATAATAATAATAATAATAATAATAATAATAATAATATAA
>NW_021833843.1:42500-50000 GCF_006345805.1 Octopus sinensis
ATAATAGAAATATAAATAATAATAATAATATTGATAATGATAATAATAATTATTATTATTATTATTATAATGATAATAACAACGATAGTAATAATAATGATAATATTAATAATGATAATAATAATACGGAGAAGAAGGAGATGAAGAAGAAGAAGAAGAATGAAAATAATGATAATAATGATAATAATAAGAATAATAATATGAATAATAATAATACTAATAATAAAAATAATATTAATAATGATAATAATAATATTAATAATAATAATAATAATAATAATAATAATATTAATAATTATAATAATAATAATAATGATAATAATAACGAAAATAATAATAATAATAACAATAGTTATAATAATAATGATAATAATAACGATAATAATAATAATTATAATATTAATAATGATATTATTAATAATGATAATATAATAATAATAATAATAATAATAATAACCATAATAATAATAATTATAATAATAAAAAGAAGAAAAAGAAGAAGAAGAATGATAATAATGATAATGATGATAATAATAATGATAATATAATAATAATAATAATAATAATAATAATAATAATATTTTATAATAATAATTATAACTATAATGATAATAATAACGATAAGAATAATGATAATAATAATAATAAGTATAATCATAAAAATAATAATAATAATAACAATAATGATAATAATACCATAATAATAATAATATTAATGATATTAAAAATAATAATAACAATAATAATTATATTAATGATAATGTTAATAAAAATATTAATAATAATATTAATAATAATAATAATAATATTTATAATTATAATAATAATGATAATAATAACGATAATAATAATAATAATAATAATTATAATAATAAAAATAATAAGAAGAAGAAGAAGAAGTATGATAATAATAATAATAATAATAATATTATTAATATTAATAATGATAATAATGATAATAATAATAATAATTATAATAATAATAATAACGATAATATAATAATAATAATATAATTATAATAATAATGATAATAATATTAATAATAATAATAATATTATTATTATTATAATGATGATAATAATAACGATAATAATAATAATCATAATAATAATGATAAGAAGAAGAAGAAGAGAAGAAGAAGAAGAATGATAATAATGATAATAATGATAATAAAAATAATAACATAAATAATAATGATATTTATAATGATGATAATATTAATAATAATAATAATATTAAAAATTATAATAATACCGATAATAGTAATAATAATAATGAGAAGAAGAATGGTAATAATGATAATAATGATAATAAAAGTAATATTAATATTAATAAAAATAATAATAATAATAATAATATTAATAATATTGATAAAAATAATACTAATATTAATAATATTAAAAATAATAATAATAATAATGATAATAATAAAAATGATGATAATAACGATAATAATAATATTAATAATGATAGCAATATTAATAATAATAATATTAATAATTATAATGATAATAATATTGATAGTAATAATGATAATAATAACGATAATAATAATAACAATACGAAGGAAAAGAAGAAGAGGAAGAAAAGGAAGAAAAAGTCGAAGAAGAAGGAGAAGCGGAATGATAATAATGATAATAATGACAATAAAAATAATAATATTAATATTAATAAAAATAATAATAATAATAGTATTAACGATAATAATAATAATGATAATAATAATAATAATAATAATAACAATAATAATACTAACAATAATGATAATAATATTAATAATATTAACAATAATAAGAATTAAAATATTAATAATAATAATAATGACAATAATAACGATAATAATAATAGTAAAAATTATATTAATAATGATAATAATAATAATAATAATAATAATAAATAATAATAATAATTATAATAAGAATGATAATAATAACCATAATAATAATAATATTAACAATAATAATATTAATAATAATAATAATAATGATAATAAAAACGATAAAAAGTATAATATAGAAGAATAATGATAATAATAATATAAATGATAATAATAATAATAATAATAATAGTATAAATAATATTAATAATAATAAGAATGATAGCAATATTTTATAATAATAATAATATTATAATAATAATAATATATAATAATAATAATTATAATAATAATAATAGTATTAATAATAATAATGATAATAATAAAAATATTTATACTAATAATAAGAAAATTAATAATATTAATTATAATAAAAATAATTATAATAATAATGATAATAATAACGATAATAAAAATAATAATAATAAGAAGAAGAAGAAGAAGAAGAAAAAGAAGAAGAATTATAATAATGAAAATAATAATAATAATACACATATTAATAATAATAATAATGATAATAATATTAATAATATTAATAATAATGATAAAATTAATAATAATATTAAGAATAATAATAATTGTAATGATGATGATAATAATAACGATAATAATAACAATAATAATAATCATAATAATAATAATAATGACAATAAAAAGAAGAAGAAGAATGATAATAATGAGGAAACTAATTATAATAATAATAATCATATTATTCATAATAATATTGATTATAATAATAATATTAATAATAATAATAATGATAACGATAATAATAATAAAAATAATAATATTAATTATAATAATAATAATATTAATAATAATAATAATAATAACAATAATAACAATAATAATAATAATAATAATAAGAAGAAGAAGAAGAATGATAATAATGATAATAAAAATAATAATAATAATAATGATAATAATAATAACAAAAATAATAATAATAATCAAAATATCAATTATAATGATAATATTAATAATAATAATAATAATAATAATAATAATAATAATAATTATAATTATAATTATAATAATAACATTAATAATGATAATTAAAATAATAATATTAATAATATAAATAATAATAATAATAATTATAATTATAATAATAATGATAAAAAGGACGATAATAATAATAATATTAATAATAATAATAAAAATTATAATAACAATAATGATAATAATAACAATAATAATAATAATAATAATAAAGATAATAATAACGATAATTATAATAGTATTCATAACATTGATAATACTGATATTAATACTAATAATATTAATAATATTAATAATAATAATGATAATAATGATAATAATAATAATAAAAATAATAATAATAATAATAATAAGAAGAAGAAGGAGAAGAAGAAGAAGAAGAAGAATGTTAATAATGATAATAATGATAATAATGATAATAAAAATAATAACATAAATAATAATGATAAATATAATGATGATAATATTAATAATAATAATAATAATATTAAAAAGTATAATAATAACGATAATAGTAATAATAATAATAATTAGAAGAAGAATGATAATAATGATAATAATGATTATAAAAGTAATATTAACATTAATAAAGATAATAATATTATTAATAATATTAATAATATTGATAATAATAATAATATTATTAATAATAATAAAAATAATAATAATAATGATAATGATAAAAATGATGATAATAACGATAATAATAATATTAATAATAATAGCAATATTAATAATAATAATATTAATAATTATAATAATAATAATATTGATAATAATAATGATAATAATAATGATAATAATAATAATAATACGAAAAAAAGGAGACGAAGAAAAAGAAGAAAAAGACGTAGAAGAAGGAGAAGAGGAATGATAATAATGATAATAAAAATAATAATATTAATATTAATAAAAATAATATTAATAATAATAATTATATTAACGATAATAATAATAATGATAATAATAATAATAATAATAATAATAATAATAATAATAATAACAATAATAATAATACTAATAATAATGATGCCCTGATGCAGTACCAGGCAGTGGCTTTCATGGCTTCTGATCTTAACTGATTGGAAGTGTTATCATGTACATTGTTTTGTCTTGGTATAAAAGATGGGCTACAGCAAATATTCTGCTCAATACCACAGATTTGCTTGTCAGTTGTTTGACCTTAACCAGTTGAGCATGTCCCTTAGTGGCTGACGATATGTGCATCTCTGATCACGAGCAGAAGTAGTGGGGGAGCATCATAGCCATGTGTTGAGAAGGATTCTTTGGGGTTTGAATAATTCACCTCTGGAAACATGGGTGTTTCGTTCAACGTCCTTAAATAAACCTTATTCAGGGACCTTTTGAGTGGGATGGGTTACTCGATCTGAAGAAAATTCTAACTGGGCTCCACCTGCAAGGTCATGCGCTGTTTATCTTGATATGAGATCACCATGTCGCGCACATATGGTTGTGATGCATGTGCCTGGTGTACCCTTATCAGACGGGTAGTCATGATGGGTATACTGGGCTTCGTATATTTTACCCCAGTGTCACTTTGATGGCATGCTCTGCTCGCTCACTCAATAATAATGATAATAATATGAATAATAATAATAATAAAAATTAAACTATTAATAATAATAATAATAATAATGATAATAATAACGATAATTATAATAATAAAAATAATTTTAATACTGATAATATTAATAATAATAATAATAATAATTATAATAATAATGATAATAATAACGATAATAATAATAATATTAACAATAATAATAATAATAATAAGGATATTAATAACGATAAAAAGTATAATAAAGAAGAATAATGATAATAATGATATTAATGATAATAATAATAATAATAGTATAAATAATAATAATAATAATAATATTTATAATAATAGCAATATTTTATAATAATAATTATAATAATAATGATAATAATAACTATATTAAAAAAAAATAATAATAATATTTATAATATTAATAATAGTAATAATAATAATAATGATAATAATAATAATATTCATAATAATAATAATAATATTAATAATATTAAAAATAATAAAAATAATTATAATAATAATGATAATAATAACGATAATAAAAAGAATAATAATAATAAGAAGAAGAATGATAATAATGAAAATAATAATAATAATAATCATAATAATAATAATAATAATAATAATAATAATAATAATAATATTAATAATAATAATAATAATAAGTAGAAGAAGAAGAAATAGAAGAATGATAATAATAATAATAATAATAATAATAATAATAGAGATAATAATAATAATAATAATAATAATAATACTAATAATAATAATAAGAAGAAGAAGAAGAAGAAGAAGAAGAAGAAGAAGAATTGTAATAATGATTATAATAATAACGATAATAATAGGAATAATAATAATAATAATAATAATAATAATAATAATTATGATAATAATGATAGTAATAATAATAAGAAGAATGATAATAATGATAATAATAACGACAAAAATAATAATAATAATTATTATAATAAGAAAGATAATAATAATAATAATAATAATAATAATAATAATAATAATAATAATAATAATAATAATATTAATAATATTATTATTATTAATAAGAAATATTACTAGTAACTGCAGAGTATGTGGAGATGGACAAGAAACAATAAATCATATTATCTCTTGCTGCCCAGTCCTGGCTAAGAAGGAATATATTCACAGACATGACAGAATTGGAACCTACATACATTGGAAGCTATGCCAACATTACGGAATAACAACAGAAACAAGATGGTATAGGAACACACCAGAAAAGGTCACAGAAAACGAGAAAGCAACCATACTCTGGGATATGCCGATACACACAGATAGAGAAATTAAGGCCAACATACCAGATAGGGTTGTCAGAGATCATGAAGTAAAAAATGCTTCCTAATTGATGTATCCATACCGGCAGATGACAACGTGTCTCTAAAAGAAATGGAGAATCTCTCAAAATACAAAGCCCTGGAAATAGCGGTAACTAGAATGTGGAACCTGAAAACAGAATCAATTCCTATCATAGTAGGTGCATTAGGCATGATTAAAAAAATATTCAGACAAATACATAACAAAAACCCCAGGACTTAGAAACACATATAACATACAGAAAATTGCACTACTAGGCACTGCACACATCCTACGCAGAACACTATCCATACAATAACCATCAGAGCATCACAACAAATCACAGCACATACCCAAGGCACACAGAGCTGCGCTCGGTAGTGAAGTGAAAGCACGCTATAAAAATAAAACTACTGAATAATAATAATAATAATATAATAATAATAATACTAATAATAATAAGAAGAATGATAATAATAATAATAATAATAATAATAATAATGATAATATTTATAATAATAATATAATAATAATAATAATTATAATATTAATGATGATAATAATAATAATAATAATAATAATAATAATAATAATAATAATATAATAATAATAATAATAATAAGAAGAAGAAGAAGAAGAAGAATGATAATAATGATAATAATGGTCAATTACTGAAATATGTCAGCTCGACAGAAAAATAAGGAAACTGTTGACAATGCATAGAATGCACCACCCTAAGGCAGATACAGAACGACTCTATCTGCCAAGAAAAGAGGGAGGCCGTGGTCTTTTGCAACTGGCAATAACAATGAAGATTGCTACAATTGGCCTAGACACCTACCTGAAAAACTCTGAGGACTGGTTGCTAAAACTTGTCTCAAAACATGAAAACAAGAAAGCATCATACTCAGTCACAAAACAGGCAAAGGAATATCTAAGTGAATTCCGAATACAACCAATTTCGGATTTAGAGATAGATATACAAGAAAAAAGCACAGAAAAAGCTAGGCGCATGAAAACCCGTGCCAAAACTGCGGTCTTAGATATTCTGAATAATAAATGGCAAGAAAAACCTCTCTATGGCAAATACCCAAAGAGAGCGAATAATGCAGATATCGACAAAGCCCTGACCCATCAATGGCTAATGGCCTCTGGCTTAAAATCTGAAACAGAGGGGTTTATCATAGCAGCTCAAGATCAATGCCTACCAACAAGAAACTACCAGGCCAACATATTAAAGATCAGAAGTAGTCCAACGTGTCGTGTATGCAAGCAACAAAATGAAACCATTGACCATGTGGTCTCCAAGTACAGTCTTCTAGCGCCTACAGAGTATCTCAACAGGCACGATAGAGCTGCACAATATATTCACTTGGTAATCTGTAAAAACCTGGATTTGCCCCATGAAAAAAACTGGTGGGAACACAAACCACCCCCAGTGCTTGAAAATGACCACATCTCACTCCTCTGGAACTTCACCATTCAAACTGACAGGAAGATAGATGCAAATAGGCCAGACATCATATTGAAAAACTTCAAACAAAGAACATGCCTCCTCATTGATATGACTGTCCCAATCGATATAAACGTGTCTGTCAAGACCTACCAAAAACTGAGCAAATATAAAGATCTTGAAATAGAAATCAGCAAAATGTGGAAGCTGAAGACTAAAACAATACCTGTTTTCATAGGTGCCCTGGGAATGATAGCAAAAGG
>NW_021833844.1:0-46514 GCF_006345805.1 Octopus sinensis
TTTTAAAAATTTCAACATTGGAAAATATGTTAGCTCACCCATTCCAATAAGGCATAGATGAACCGTGAAATTTTTAACAAGTGGCTCAGTGATTTTGACTGTGAACTTGCGAAGAAAAAAATAAAAATTCTACTTTCAATATATCGATACCCATCTCATCAAATAATTCCGGACGCTTCCCTCGACATACTGCTCTGAACGACATAGTCAAGCGGACTCTCGAAACTGCCGGATTCCCTCCACAGTTGGAACCGGTCGGGCTGGCTCGGGAGGATGGTAAACGTCCTGATGGTCTAACGACCTTCCCCTTTGAAAATGGCAAGTCTCTCATCTGGGACGCTACTTGTACGGATACCTTCTCCGCCGGGAACATCTTGACGTCAGCTTCAGAGCCGGGCTCCGCAGCTAACCTGGCAGAAACGCTGAAGATCAAAAAATACGGCGCCTTATCGCACCGTTATATCTTCGCCCCGGTCGCAGTGGAGACGTCGGGTGTCCTCGGTCCCAGGACTAAAAATTTTCTCATTAAATTGGGGAATCTGGCAAGCAGAAGGAAAAACGATCATCGAGAACGGACATGGCTTTTCCAACGCATATCAATAGCCATCTTGCGTGAGAATTGCCATTCCATCTTGTCCTCTGCCGATAATTAGTTACACAAAAATTAATTAATTCTTATTACCAAATGGTTGTCATCAAATAATTGTCACGTTAAACTCTATTGAAATTCTTTGGAAACAATTATTGAAGAGGAATCAAATGAGAAGAGAGTTAATCTTTGAGAGCTTTAGAGATTATTAAAACTTATGCTTCTCAGGTAAATGCGGATATAGATTATCACGAAAATATTATGCCAATTGGGGAAATGTTAAGAAAATTAATTAAAAAACATAAAATTAATAATTTTTTTGAATATAAATAATTTTATGTATTCAGTCATTTGTATATGAAAAAAAATATTTAATCTATACAGTCCGACCCCAAAATGGGGCAGACCCCAGGGGTGGGGCACCCTCGGATTTTGGGGCACCCCCGCAATTTGGGGCACTTTATTCCAAAAGTACATTTTGGCAGAAAAAAAATAAAAATCGATAAAAAATTATGGAATTTTTGGGGCACCATAAAATCATTTATAAGGAATTAAAAATAAAATAAAATTATAATAAATTAATTATTTTTTGTTTTATTTTCAATTTATATTTTTATTGTTGTGGTTATGGATTACGAAACTAAATTGAAGATTGCTAAAGAAATTTTGAAGAAAAATTTATCTGAGAGGCAACTAATGAAAAAGTACAACACAAGTAAAGGAACAATATCAAGAATAAAACGAAATATTGTACCTTTCTTGCAACACGGCAATACTATTTCTGAGGAATATGACACATTTAAAGCCGATAAAGATAAATTTGATGATCAAGTCTTTGAAATATTTCAAAGACTACGCGTAGATAAAATTCCGATTTCAGGCCCTATTTTGAAAAAAATTGCCTTAGTTACAGCTTCAAAAATTGGATTTACTTCTTTTAAAGCTTCCAATGGGTGGCTTGATAGATTTAAATTGCGGCATGAACTTCAATTCAAGTCAATATGTGGTGAAAAAGCTTCATGTGATTTATCTTATGTGAAAAATTATTTTGAAAAATATGACCAGAAAGTATTAAAATATGGACCTGAGAATATATTTAATTGTGATGAAACTGCGCTTTTTATAAAAAGAACTCCTCAAAAATCATTTGTTGAACAAGGCGAACCGTGTTTTGGTTATAAACAAGGGAAAGAAAGACTCACTGTTCTTCTATGCTGCAGTTTAATCGGGGAAAAACTTAATCCATTGATTATTGGAAAATATAAAAAACCTCGGTGTCTAAAAAATTTTGATGTTCAAGATTTTGGGTTATTGTATTCATCTTCTCAAAATGCATGGATGACTGGAAAGACTTTTATGAGTTGGCTTACACTTATAAATGAATCGTTTTGCAAAAACAACAGAAAAATATTATTAATACTTGACAATGCGGGATGCCATAAAACTGCCGAATGTTCGAACATCGAATTTTTATTTTTGCCGAAAAATACAACGCCCTATTTACAACCTTTCAAAAGGATGGGAGAAAATAGATGCTAAAAGTATTGTTAATTGTTGGAAGAAAATCGACAGGAACCGTGATTCTTATGCAACAAAAAACTGTCTAACAGATGAACATTTAGATCAAGTTGTTAACGAAACAATTGATGGAGAATGCGAAGACATGAACAATAATGTTTATGATACATATTCAGAAACCGAAAATAGTGAAAATGTCGTAGCAAAAACAAAAGATCTGCTTAACAATTTAGAAGAAAAAATTTCTAATGTTGCACCAAGTATGCTCCGAGATTTTTTTGATTTTCGGCTGAAATTGACGAACAATATCAGACAAAACTCTACAAATAAAAAGAAAATAACTGAATATTTTAGTAAAAATGTTTTTTGATGTTTATTAATGGTTTAATTTTTAAAAAAATAACAAACCCCTGTTTTTGGGGCACCCCCGCATTTTGGGGCACTTGGTGCCCCATTTGGGGGTCGGACTGTATTGTAAGTTAATGTTTCAAATATAAAATATTATTTAAATTGCAACAATGGTTATTCAGAAAATTTTTTAAAAAAATAAGAGAAAATTTGATAAATAATACGACTAAGAAAATAATAGTGTTTTAGAAGTTTCAAAATAAATAAAAGAAAGAGATTAAAGGAATAAAACCGGGAAATATACAAAAAATGATGAAATTTCAAATAATTTAATCATTAAAAGAAACCACATCTCGCATTATTCCTTCTACATCCAATTAAATAAAAAAATAAAGTGTGATCAAAAATTGTTAAAATACAACAAACTAAATCACCCCGTAATAACACGTGGCTTAATTTATTAAGTTTTCTAGTAAAAATTAAGATAATTAAAATAATTAATAAAAATAAATTTTATTTTAATTACAACAAAATTGTACTGAACTTTATTTTGAGAAAATCTTTTCGTGTCATTTTTAAAAATCTTTTCAAGAAATAAAAAAACTTATACTTCTTGAATATAATGCAGGAAACTCAATCCGAAAAATTTCCGAAAGTGTTCATATTCCGAAGAGTACAGTATGAAACATTATCAATAAATCGAAATTATTTAAAACCAGGGTTGTTAGATTTAAATCATTTGATTTTAATCAACAATAAAAATCAATGATTTAAATCATTAAAAAAAATCAAAAAAATCATTTAAATTTTTTTAAATGTCTGGAAGAAAGCGTGATTCTTTGTGGGCTTATTTTGATAAACGTATTATTCCTGGAAAGACCGGAAGCCGTGCCAGATGTCGTAATTGTGGGAAGGACATACAAGGTCTTGTATCTCGGATGAGGCAGCATCATTTATTATGTCGAAGTAATATTGATATCCCTGAAAATATGCCGAGACCTGAAAGCGAATTTCCTCCAAGGATGAAGGACCATTCATTAATCAATTTCGTAACTACGACGACTTCATCTAAGAAAGATTTGATGGATCTGCAACTCGCTAGATACATATTTTGGTACTTTTGTCGAAGTGGTCGCAGTTTTTTTAGGCCTTTTAAAAAATCTAATAATTTTTGAGGTGGAATATATTATATTTTATTTAAGTCGCTCTATCAATAATTTAAAATATTATTAAATTTTTTACTAATTTATTTTCTAATTTTTTTAATATTATGGCGAGCATGTACCTAATATTGATATAAACTGGCACTATAGGTCACATGGAAAATTCTGTTGTGGACTTATGCAACATCAAATTCCGACAGCTCCCAATAAGTAAGGAGGATGCAGTGCATTTTCTGCAAAATGTGGATATCCTTTCAAAGTCGAGGTGGGAAGCATTATTTATAGTGACTGCTGGAAAGGTTAGCATTATTTGATTAACATTTAGGGTATTCAACTGATCAATTGGTTGAAAACGGCTACACACACGAAACCGTTAACCATAAGTAAGGAAATATAATATATTCAGAAAATTCTTTGTGGATCCAACGACGGGAGTGCACACCCAGACAGTAGAACGAATGTGGGGAAGTGCAAAATGCAAGAATAAAGCTCAAAGAGGAGCTGTAAGACATCATCTGGGATCTTATTTCGCAGGTTTTTTTTAGTTAGTTATTTTTTTCAGAATTTATGTGGCGAAAACAAATACAGAACTATAAGGAATCTTTTGCACAGATTGTAAAAGACATAAATTCCTTCTACAGTCCTGGAATTTGGATGCCGCGTACTAAAAATGACTAAATTGGTTAAATAAATTTTTAAATAATTTTAATAACCATTTAAATTATTGATAGAGGGTTATAAATTAAATAATCTATTTTTCACTAAAAAAATTAATTAATTTTAATTATCTTCTAAAAAAACTGCGACCACTTCGACAAAAGTACCATTTTGGTATTTGTCAAATTCGTCCAAATGCTTCTTCCTGGGTATCGTTTACCCTCTCGTCATCAAATTGGTGGTACATTACTTGATCATGTGTACGACCAAATACATGAAGACTGTCGACAAAGACTCCAGGACAAAACAGTGTCTATGATGTTGGACGGGTGGAGCAACATTCATAATGAACCCGTTATTTGTGTCTCGGTTGTGACATCAGATGGGGAAAATTATCTCATTGACACTGTGGACACTTCTGGATATAGCCACACTGCGGAATATCTTCAATCTGTTGCTTTAGCCTCCGCACATTGGCTGAACAACGGTTTGGATGTAGAAATTTGGAAAGAACTTGAACAGACATATATTGACAATGGATGTACGAATATTTTAGGAAAAGTGAGAATTCGAGCAAAACAAGCATTAACACCTTTCCACTTACTTGCGAATTTGATCGACCCGACATGTAGTGGGAAATCTCTTTCAAATGTTGAGATTGACATTGCATTGAGTTATTGTGCTCAAAATTATGAATATGCACTTCCGACTCTGATTAATTTCAGAGCAAAAGCTGATCCATTTAAACAATACATGTTTGCTCCGAATTTATTGAGTAAAGTATCACCTATAGCTTGGTGGGAGTCGAATTCATACCAGTTACCTTCACAAGTAATTTCACTATGCAAAAAAATTCTTGGAGCAGTTGCTTCAACAGGTGGAATAGAAAGAATCTTTTCACATTCGGATTTCTACATTCAAATGTACGCAATAGGCTGGGGATCGAAAAAGCAGCCAAACTTGTTTCCATTTACAAGCTTTTAAATAAATAAAAACGATTTCCATTGTTTTTGTTTTTTATTTTAGTTCGCTTTGAAATATTTTTTTATTTATTAACCCGAAGACCACAAAGAAAGAAAGCGTAATGCAAACTAGTTAAGTGATCCCGGTGGACATAAGGAACTACGATAGATCGTTCTGCGTGGCCGTTTTTCAGTGTTTATGTACAAAGAGAGAGGTTCTCTGATAAGCCAGGTGAAAGGGTCGTTTTGAAATAAAGATCATTTAATTCAAAAAAATCTGATTTAAATCAAAAAAATCGTGATTAAATCAAAAAATCAGATTTTTTTGATTTTTTTGAAAAAATCATGATTTTTAACAACCCTGTTTAAAACTACCAAAAATAAGTCAAGATCAGGACAACCAAAAAAAATATCATCTCGATCAATTTCCATAATTAGACGAAAAGTACTTGATAATACGAGATTATCTCGTAAACAACTCTCTACTTACTTGGGTGAGATAGGAACACCAGTATGCTCACAGACTGTTACAAATGCCCTAAGAAAAGAAGGGTTCCATAAATGTCGTTTACGTAAAGTTCCGCTGCTTACTAAGGAACACGTCCATGCACGGCTAAAATATGCCAAAAAAAATTACTTAAAGACGACGACTTTCTAAATAATATTATTTGGTCGGATGAAACAAAGATAGAAATTTTTGGACACAATTATACAAGCTACGTGTGGCGTAAATCGAAGGATGAATATCGTCCAAAAAATACCATACCAACAGTTAAACATGGAGGTGGCAGTATTATGCTATGGGGGTGTTTTTCTTCTTGGAGCGTTGTAGAACTTCATGTGATTGACGGAATATTGAATGTTTCTAAATACTGTGATATTTTGGAAAAAAATCTATTTTCGTCAATTGAGAAATGTGGTATTGCAGGAAATTGGACATTTCAACAAGACAATGATCCAAAGCACAACGCAAAAAAACTCAAAAATGGCTAGAAGAACATTTGATTGATACCCTTGAATGGCCAAGTCAGTCCCCAGATCTTAATCCGATTGAAAACCTTTGGAAAGAATTAAAAGCCAAAGTATGGGCGCATAATCCAAAAAATATCGCGGAATTAAAATCATTTTGTTTTGAAGAATGGAATAAAATTCCTGTTGAAACTTGTAAAAAGCTTGTTAACAATTATAAAAATTGCTTAAATGCAGTTTTGGAGAATAACGGATACTTTACAAAGTATTAAGTAATTTGTCCCAAGACTAATTAGCATTTGATTTTGTGACTGTTTGTTGAAAATGTCAAAATTTTTTTTAAATAAAATTTTCTTTGGATTATTTTTAAATGTTTTATTATGTAAAAAACTTTGTTTAATTTTTTAGCCTTTGGAAAAAATGAGATAAAAACAGGTATGTTTAAGAAAAGAAAATTTTATTAAAATATACAAGTGTCCCAAGACTAATTTGACCCACTGTAGGTCACGGTGAGCAAAGCGAGCTTCCGAGCTAGTCATTAATAAATTGAAACAGCATATTTTCCATCATGGTTGGATAAATTTTATATTCAGATTATACACGTAGAATTTCAAAATCAAAATTTTCAAACTTTTTTGGTTCAATATTAACTAATCCAATATAGTAATTGTAAAGAGATGACCAATATTCGCTTATGGCTATAAAAATATTTATAGAATTGAGTTTTATATGCATCAAATTTACTATCCTTTTGCTCGCATTTTCTGCAATTGTCTTCGGAACTTAATGTTTCATTACATTATCTCCTCTGTGTTCTAAGACCCCTAGATATCGGCAAACTTCTTTATCGAAGGATTCTTGATTGATTAAATTATATTCATACTCATAATTAATACACTGATTGATAAAAACTTACGTCATTTTTGCACTTGACATTTTTTATTTATTCCCAGTTATTGTCAGAAATAAGATTGAATGATTCCAGATAATCAGTTTATTTATCAAAACATTTTTAAAATAAATTGCAACGTTCTAATAGTCGATTTATGCGCAACCTGGAAATCAGAATAACGAGACAATGGACGAGATTTCTCTTCATTTGTATTTGCCATAATTTTCTGCACTGCAATAAGTATTGTTCAAGGCTGTTCAGAAAGTTGCGAACCCATCGTATTTTATATCGATTTTATGCTTTTGGTTCCAACCAAATATCTTTGCAAACAAAAAGTTTCATCATTGTTCAATTTGAAATTAGATCACCTTGCAAAACTGAATGTTGTACATGATATTCGGGTTTCTCTTTCGTCAAAGGATTTAGAAATAGAAATATTGGTTTTTGATAAACAGCATCATTCATCTTATTAATTAAATAATTTTTTTCTTTATTTTTGAAAATCGATAAAGCGTATGAGAAAAATTATTAAGATGCCACAGGTACAATATGAAAAGAAATTAGGAGGCCACTGCAATACATGATGAGTCATAATAATTTTGACAGCGAATTACTCATAATATTTTTAAAAACAATGACAAATTTCAACTTATAAAAACATAGTTAACATCTAAAATAAGAAAAATTTACAATTAAAATATAACTTTGCAGATAAACTCGAATAAAATTAAAAAAATCAATTTTAATCATATAATTTTAAATTGTAACAAAATCATATTTTACGCTATATATTATTGTTATAAATAGCAAATAATAATTAAACGGCAAAATGGTGAGAAGATTTGCAAGCGATAATAATAATTTTCTATACAGACTTCGACAAGATATAGAAAATTCTGAAAATAATGAATTTTTTGAAAATGAACATAATATTCTTCACCGGCTCCAGGATATTGACCATTGTTTGAACGAATATTTGGCAAATGAAGAGGAGCATATACTAAATGACAGTGGTGTAAGAAACAGAGTAGAACAATTAGATAAATTGTTGACGGAGAAAATCGATTTTTATATAAATCGATCTGCAAACAGAGACACTAATTAATTAGCTATAATGTTAATTTATTTGGATAATTTCTTATTAAATTTTTCAAACAATTTCTAAGTAGTCAAACCTCTCTAAATCGACCCCTCGTTATACTGAAATTACCTAAAAATCGGACTAAACTTCTGGTCCCAATTTACCTCATAGCCCATCACTGCTATTTAATCTTTGATATATCCGATCTCCTGTATTCCGAATACTGTCTGTATTTTGTGGTCCCAATTTGAATTTTTTAATCATAAATCGCCAATCTGACATCAAACTTTGATTTAATCTTATTATTCGGTTTTAACCTTGAATTGAAAACAACAATAAAGATTTATATTGCGGACAACTCGACTGAAAATCAAGCTTACGTTGAAAATTGTTTTTAAAGAAGAAAATTTAAATAATAAATGAATCAAACCAAACAAGTAAGAAACTATAAGTAAAAGGTAATCGCTAAAAGCAATAAGAGCTGAATCGAAGCTTAAAACAAGGCAAAACTCATATAAAAATTTCTATTAGTTTTAATGTTTCACTTTTTCGTTGTAAGTAAATTTAATGACTTGCTTAATATACCGACCTACCCTCTATACCGGACAATTCTGTCAGTGCCGAGAGTAATCGGTTCGAAGGATATTGAAATCAACTACAGAACATTATAAAAATAAACTACCCATAAAAAATCCAATATAAAACAATAAATAAAGATTCAACTTAAACCCACCGTCACCTGAGATTAAAAAAGCAAGATGGAAATTGTTTAGTCATATTATGTGACATGGGCCAAATGATACGTATGGGATGCGCGTTACACTGACCTTCAAATAATGTTAATCTGTCAATTTATCGATAAACTTCAAACAATCTTATCTTATTATTGAATTATCAACTACAAAAATAATTAATTTAAGTAAGCTTTTTAATCCTGTCCATCCCGACTATAGATTTTTTCCCATTTGAGTTTGGTTGAATCTCTCTACAATCCCCTATGTCCGTGGATTGTTAGGTCTTCCGTGAATTTGTTTGATTTTAAAATCAAAACAAATTTTCTTTATTTCCTGCTTCTTAAACTCAGAAGAATTTGACATGGCCGAAAATTTTTTTAAGTCAATAAGATCTATCTGAAACCGTTCATTAGGACAAGAAACAAAAACATGGTGATTTATATCTCCAATTTACAATAAAAAATGTTTATACTTTAAAGGACGTGAAAATTTACAGACTTGACAATTTCGAATTACTTTTCTGATTATTTCATTCTTTACAGTAAAGTAACTTTGTCGACACTGATATTCAATTTTATTCACTCCTCCGTGAGAATGCCCGTGCAATGTTTTTGCATTAAGCTCAATTTCAGATTCATTATCCAGAGTAATGACTAACTTGGGATCAGCGGATTTAAGATACAATCTGAAACTTAATGCGCATTCAAAATACCTTTCATTGATGATAGTAAAATTCTCTATTTTATTGGCAACCTTATATTTTTTGTGCCTCGAAAAATTTTCTGGAAATTTAGCAGCCAACGCATCCTTTAAAATCTCATATTCGATAATGTCTTATACAAAACCCTAGTAAGAACTCATTACAACAAGATAAAACAAGAAAAAACACGCTAGAAATGTAAGTTATCCAAGTTAAAAAATTAAAATCTTAATAATTGTAACAACAGTTTGGCAATTCGCCAGGCTACATATACATCCTAAACATAATAATGGTTTTTAAGCCTTTGATTATCATTGTAACATTAATAAATTAAAGATTATTTAACATGTTTTTTTAAATTTCAGAACAATTTATTTCAGAAACGAGTTAATTATAAGACAGGCAAGTTTTCCGCGGCTGACGACAGCAAAAATTGCCAAATATTCTACAATCGGGGATTCGTACCGCTTTGTTCCTGTGGCAGTCGAGACTTCGGGTGTCACAGGAACTGTAACTGAGTCATTCCTTAAAGAAATCGGTCGAAAAATTGCTCATGTAAAAAACGATTGGAGGGAACCAACATGGCTTTGACAAAGAATAGGTTTGGCCGTTGTTCTCGGCAATGCCTATTCGATTATGTCGTCAGTCGCTCGTTCTTAACATGTTTGAAATCGATTCATTAATATATTTGTTCACTATAAAAAATTAAATTTCGGCTAATCAAAGAATTCTAATTTGACAACGCGCGGCCCATGTCACATATTATACGAAAGGATTCACAACTACTTTGATAGAAAATTACTTTCGTGAACCAATGAAGCGTCGGTTGTAGGTAATTAACACTATAAGAAATATGTTATAAAGTATGTAAAACAGTGAAATTTTATTATTTTATAAAAACAATAAGCAGCGTTCCGCCAAATTAAAGGAGTTTGTGGACGATATGTCGAGGATGCCAAGAAGTACGAAAGCAAAAAAGTTTGAGAGCCACTGTTCTCGACTATGTTCGAATGCAAGTCGTAAAAAGGCGAAGTGGGAAAAGATAGCAAGAGGATATTCGAAATGCATAGTTTAAGCGAAACCCTTGTTGGGCTACGCGAAAAAGCGCTTTGTGTTCAACTAAATGAAACTAACTCCATTAAAATTATTTTTGGTGCAAGTAACTTTCAATATTAATTAAAAAAATAAATACAGCTTTAAACTTATGCTGAAAACAATTTTTCAATCAAATTAGTTCTTTTTAAACATATGTCTAGTCAATTTTTCATCGGGAACGGACATGGCTTTTCCAACGCATATCAATAGCCATCTTGCGTGGGAATTGCCATTCCATCTTATCCTCTGCTGCTAATTAAATACTGAATAACAGATTCTTTGATTTGTAATTTTTCAAAATAAAGTTTATTTATATATATTTTTTCAAGAACTTGATTAATATTTTTTCAAGAACCTATAAAAAAAATTAATCAATCATTAAAGTTCGTAGAAAATTAAACAAAAACGCTTATCCTCAAAGAATTGTTAAATTACTATTATTATTAGCACCATCGCGATGTCATCGACCACGACAATGCATATAAACACAATAACTAAATTCATTAGATAGCTTTCTCCATTTCTAGCGATTGCGTTGCCCTTGCATACAACATAAAAATACTGCCAAATTCTTTTGAAGTATTCGTTAAAAACAACCCGTAGTGTTGCATTTGTTCGGCAGCTTAAGCGTAGTGGGTTGACAAAAAAACGATCCTCCATGTCTGTGTTCTCGGGAGCATCCACATCAAATCTGAGGATGTGATAAAACACCCCTCATCTTGCTTGCCTAATCTTCCACTGGTAATGTAATTCTTGGCCAAAAGTAAAACTTAAACAAACAGAAAAGAAAGTTAGCCGGAATAAATAAAAAGAATAATTTCCCATAATAAAATTAAAAGAAAACGAGAGAGAGTAAAGAAATTATGTCGGGACAACAGTGGTCTTACTAGAGATATAGATACCGTCCAAGAAAAGACGAGTATCCTTATTCTTTACTTTACACATCTCGTGCAAAGAAGAGGCTAACAGTCACTAAAGAACGGATACCAGAACGAGACACCAATTCAATATCATTCCCCTCGACGTAGTACTCATCCTTCAATAACCCTGAAGGTCTAATCGTCACACCCTGCGGAAAAGAATAATTTCGTTTTTCAAGTCCTCCAAATAATTTCTCGATCTACAAAATAAACGACAATATAAAATAACTGTTAATTTTGTCCCATTTTCAGTAATGTCAATTCCAATCGGAAACATTCGACTAATTGCTCTGATTACATAACGAAATCCCTGGAATTTGACTATTTTTAGATACTTTTGTCACTCCTTTGATCATATTGGTGATGTGGGAGGAAATTGTGTTCAGAAGAGCGACATCACGAGTTGTAGAATTGACTTTTTCTAGCATAATACGTTGTTTCCCCATTTTTATAATGGTTATTGAAGCATGGCGGAAACTTCTTGTGAGACTACCCCGAGGACCTGTGATTGTTATCAGTCGTGCTTTAATTTCGAATGTAACTAAATTAATATCAATGAATATGAAAACCATTTCTAGGAACTTTAATTTCCTGGGTACTCACAATATTTCTCATTAGGCCACAAAGACTCCAAATGATATAAAAAACGTGATATTTTTAAAAAATTAATAATTATAAATATTAATAATAATTAATTATTATCATCAATACAACAGGATTTAGAAAAGAAAAAAAATAATCAAATGATTATGCAATGCTCCAATCAATCCTCTTCTTCCCTTTACTTAGCAGATACTCATTTGCCTTTGAGAAGTGTCTACATCCAAAAAATCCACTCCTGGCAGAAAAAGGCGAAGGATGTGGTGCTGTAAGTACACAATGTCTACTCTGCCTTATGTAACATTCGTCTAAACCTTATCTATGTGGGACCCCTTTTTTTGAGCATAACTCCCCCACAACATGAACACCACATTATTCGATTTTTTATTCAACCATTCTACTACGGAATCCGTGAACTCCTCCCATCCGCGTCCCTTGTGAGAATTAGGCTGAGAACTTCTCACTGTAAGGACAGCATTGAGCAAGAGGACTCCTACATTCTTACTGAGAGGATACCTTGCCTTGCCCAACTCTCGAGACATCCATGGCTGGGGATTTTAGTGTGGGGAATGTCCACGGAAAGTTCTTTAAAAATGTTTTGAAGGCTAAGATTAAATACATGAGGTACCTTGGGGGGATTTTTACGGATTTATCAACACTAAAACACAGGCCTAAATATGTCATAAGTTAAGAGAGACCATTTGCTTGTCCGATTCCGTGATAAGGGTCTTGACCGAGGATGACTACTGTGACCTTATTTAATGTGGGTGAGAAATTACATCGTTTATTAAGCAGAAACGAGTGAAGGAAAATACGTTTTCTGGAGATGGGAAAATTGTGTTGTTTAATCGCTCTTGTTTAATATATTCTGATAACTATTAATATTATTAATTAAAAAACATTTATGAAATAGTCTTTTCTAAATTCGTTTTTTAATTCTTTGAACCAGGATGGACCCACATTGTCAACTAAATTTGAAGTTTGGGATGCCGCCAATTTTATTTCAGAGGCAAGTTTACTGTTTTCAATTCTAGATATTTGATTTGTAGAAAGGTCGCTCTTCTAATCAATTTTGTTAGAAATTGAACTTTTAAAACGAATGCAGTCAGCTTGGATTGATGGGACATTTTTAAATATGAAACACCCAACAAAGTTGAATATTTTCCAGAGATCATTTATTTGTTGAGTAATTAAAAATATAATTTAGATATTCAATAACATTTAAATAATAATAAATAAAATTTTAATCGGCAACAATAGAGATTTTTTATCAGAATGAATTCGAATAGTAATTTTTTAAAATTAATTTTCGCTAAAATTAATTTAAAAATAAAAATCAATTTATATTAATATACATTTAATCGTTATATTTTAAAATTGTTTCTGGTTTACCTCAGAAAAATTGATTCCTGAATTATGTTTTGAGGTCAACATGATCTATTCTTATATGTCTAACTATGAAATAACTTTAGTATTGTGCTTATTTATATTTACTGGAGCTGTTTATACCATTCCGTACATTTTAACCAGAATTTTTTCTAGCTACAGCTCCACTTTAACTACGTTTAAACAGTATGGAACATGTTTTGTTAACGGAATTCTCGTAGCTCTGACCCTCGGAGTTTTATTTCCAGAAGGATTGGCCGAATATGAAAATATCTCCACCAAATGTTGGCCGTCTTTACATCAATGGAATATTTTTCCAATTTTTGTCATTTTCGTTTTGATGTTATCGATAATTATTAATGGATTAATGAAAAAGTCATCACTTGAAGAACACACGGGTCTTCTTCACGAATCACTTACGACACATCAAGGCTATGAGACAATCCTTCCAGAACCATCCGAACTGTCCGAAAACAATCAAAGTCGTTTGTCGGACTTTGTATCTATTTTTCTGGTTTTTACTCTCCACTCTTTGTTTGACGGTTTTACATTGGGTATACAACATGAAAAATTTACGTTATTTTTTGTCGCTACGATTGGGCATAAAATTTGCGTTTGCTTGGCTTTGGCCTGCAAAGCAGTTCCGCAAAAATTTTCTCATATTTGGCATTTTGTTTGTGGGGTTTTATTTTCATTTTCCACCCCTTTGGGTGTTTTTGTAACTCGGCAGGTTATGCATAGTTCTAGTGACTGTGGGAAGTCCGCCATATCTATGACAGTCTATATCTTATCCTCGGGACTTTTATTGGATGTTTTATTTTTCCGAGAATTGCCTTCAAGTAGCCTGGTGTCTACTGATTCAACGAAGAGGACCTTTCTGCTCTGGCTAGTATATTAGGATCTGCGTTTTTATTTGGGACTGAGTGCATTGAGAATTATATTTCGAATAAATAGATAATTATTTGTATATTAATTTTTACAAATAAAATTTTTTATTCTTTTTTTTCCTTATAAATGATTTACACTACAAATTGCATAAATCGGTTAACCGCATAAATTTATATTTAAAATCATAATTTATATGCTTTCCATTCAAAATAGATCGGTTATTGCATAATTACGTATCGGTTAATTGGATAAATCGGTTTATTGCATACTCTCATTGGGAACATTTACTATTTTTTCTTATAAAAATGTTCGCTTAATTGCATAATTTTTTTTTTAAAGTAAATCAATTTATGATAATTATGTATATTTAATTAGCAGCAGAGGATAGATGGAATGGCAATTCCCACGCAAGATGTCTATTGATATGCGTTGGAAAAGCCATGTCCGTTCCCGATGATCATTTCTTCTTCTGCTTGCCAAATCCCCCAGTTTAATAAGGAATTTTTTAGTTCTGGGGCCGAGGACTCCCGATGTCTCCACTGCGATCGGGGCAAAGATGTGGTGGTGAGATAATGCACTGTATTTCTTGATTTTTAGCGTTTCGGCCAGGTTGGCTGCGGAGCCCGGCTCTGAAGCCAACGACAAGATGTTCCCGGCGGAGAAGGTATCCGTGCAAGTGGCGTCCCAGATGAGAGACTTGCCATTTTCAAATGGGAAGGTCGTTAGACCATCAGGACGTTTACCATCCTCCCGAGCCAGCCCGACCGGTTCCAGCTGTGAAGGGAATCCGGCAGTTTCCAGAGTCCGCTTGACTATGTCGTTCAGAGCCGTATGTCGAGGGAAGCGTCCGGGACTTCTTTGGCACGATAACGGGTGCAATCCAAAGGGGTCAACGGTCGATCCACAGCGACACCGGTGTTCCCGGCATACGTTCAGACCTAGGCGCAGTGATATGCCGATCCTCAGGCAATCATCGTCCAATAAGGTTCCAATAGAACCCATTGGGATAGCGGTCAACCAAGCCCCCGAATATGGTTGTGAGGCAGCCAGTAAGCAAGCCAAGCAACCAGTAAGCATTGCATAATTATAATTTGTAATTTTAAAATTGAATTATTTTTTCACATGTCATGAAATAGCGATGGATGTTGCTAATGAGGACGACGAATATATCGGAATCATGTCCGATTATGAAATATTTTAATGTCAAGAGATATTTCTTGTGAAGACGATGAGGACGATTCGGATAATTGCATAAGATTTTCCGTCGACAAATGTTATAGTTTTTAACTAAATTACCTCCTTTAAATCAAGTCCAAAAATTGAATTCAATTATTTTATTTTTATACGATTTCTGATCAATTTGAATTTTTTTAAAAATAATTTTTAAATTAAATATTTAAATAACTAGTTCTGGTCTGTTTGTCATGTCGTCTAACAGTATGCATAATTTGGTGAATTTTTTAGCAAGAGCTAAACATAAAAATGATAATGAGTTGTACATCAATCAATTCTTGGAAAAGTTTTTTTACATTCTAAGTCTGTAGGAGGAGAAATGAACGAATAAAAATAGCTGAGAGCAGCCGCTGCAATATTTGGGAGCCGTCTCCTCCTCTACTCCTTTCAGAGATAGAAAATTCAACGTAAACTTTGTTTATAACTAAAACATTACAGTGACTCTGATTCTAATTCAAAAAGACATAAAAAGTAAATGCATAATTATTATTATAATCGTAGAAAAAAACATTCTCAACATAAAAGTTCTAAAAACTGTAAAAAACGGAAAAAGGAAAAGAAAAGATACGAATCCAGCGTTTCTTCAGACGAATTAATAGGAGAATGGGTTCCTGCTCAAAGTAATGCATTTTAAAGATTATGTAGAAACGAATAAAACTTTGTCCAACAAGGATATTGACAAGTCGAAGGAAGTAATGATTGGTCCTGTGAGAGAAGTGCCTGAGTTTGCGGATAGTATGTTGATGAAACGAATGAAGTAGACTCACTAGATAATAACGGGGTAGATTTGGGAAGGATTTATTGCCCGGAGAAGGGACAGCAATGGCTGCTTATATTGCTGAGGGGAAGAGGATTCCGAGAAGAGGGGAGATTGGATTCAGCAGCGAACAGATCCAGGGATTTGAGAATGAAGGATTCGTGATGAGTGGATCAAGGCATAGGATGATGGAGACTGTGAGGATAAGGAAGGAGGGACAGATATACAATGCTGATGAGAAGAGAGCTTTGCAAGCTTTTAGTGTTCAGGAGCGTATTAAACATGAGGCAAATGTTATTACAAAATTAAGAGAAATGATTCACTCAAATCAAAATAAACATTCGTGACCTATTTTTGTTATAATTTACCTATAATATTTAAATACTCCATATATTTAATTAGTTACTTTTACTTTTCTTTAGATTAAATTTTCAATAAGCTTTTTTTATTATACTGTTTCATTTTCATAATGAAGCTTTACTAAATAAACTAATAAAACTTTTCAATATAACTAAATAAATTTTAATCATTACATTCTGTCATATAAAAAAGGCAACTACCATCGAACTTTAAAGTAGCAAAATATAAAAGGAACATAAAAAGAAATCATTGTTTTAAATCACGTTATTTTTACACGTTATTTTTAAATGTATGGTTTCTAGGTCTATTTCGAATTTGTCACAACCCAAATCAAAATTGTTGCAATCAAAATCAGAAAAGTTAAAAACAACATTTATTAAAAGAACTTTTATTCTCTGTTTTTCTTTTCTCAGACATACTAATGTAACCGAGAATTTTCCTATCCGAATCACAATGTTGTCGGGTTATTTCAGTAAATTTTTCTGAAATCCAGTTCTTTAATTGATTTTCATTTTGAATTTTAGCTCTTATAGCTAAATTTTTCTGACAGAAAAATATTTTCTATCGGATTGAGGAAGGGAGACACTTCCGATCATCTTAAATGATGATCTGTCGACTGTTGGTCTGCGACTGAAGAGGCGGACGACCTGGACAACCTCAAAAATATTGCACCAACAGAAAATCCTGGTAGAGACTAACGGAGAAGATGTGACTGAACACGGCAAAAATAGAATTCAGAAAAAAAATTCAAAACAAAAGTGAGGTTTCTATCATTCTAATACGAACTTTGCATTCCCAGCGCATTCAGATTTAATTCTTCTTTTTCCTGACACTTGTTTAGTCAAGAAATCAGATTGCTCGAGATTTGGAATAGCAGCGTTATTCTATTTATATATTAATTAAAATAATTGATTAAATAAAAATTTAATTTTTTCTATTACCACCTCAATTTCATTATTATTAGTCATTGACTTTTCTATTCTTTTGTAAAATAGTAAATATGGAGAAGACTTCAACACACATTTAGCGTCGTGACTTGTATCTGAAATAAAATATTATAATAAAACTTGATCGTCATCAATCATAAGCCATTCACCTCTTTGAGACATTACATAACAAATGTAATGCCCTTTGATGATAGAATAGCCTTGGTGAACAATAACTGAATATAATTCATATCGTTCAGGAGAACCCTAAAATTTATTAAACAAGATAATTACGTTAGGGTTTGTTAAATAGGGGAGCATGTTTATTTTGTGTTCAAATTGAAATTTTGATTTTAGTTTTTGTATAGATCTATATTCGTTCGAAAATCTAAATATTTTACTTGATCATATTTTATCTACTTTTTAATTTGAAAAGTCAAAATGTTTGGAAGCTTATTAATACTTAAAAGCTTTGTAGCCTCCACATAATTTGTACAGCTATTAAATAAAGTTAGTTATTTAAATATAAAAAACCTATTACATAAGTATTTATTACTCCCATTTAGTTGTTCAACTTCAAAATATGAGGAAATTGACTTTATGAGTGACGAAGCATACTATAAAAAACTTAATTTCTTATAATACTTTTATTGAAATAGACAAATCGAAAAAACGATCAAATTTGTTGAAAGAATTTCCACAACTTGTACAATAAACTAAGAAATAATATAAAAATATCAACCTTGACTAAGAAGAATTCCTTCAAATATTTGTGAAATTATAGTCGGGTCGCCAGAATTAGAACTAAAATAATTATTATTAACATACAGATTATTATTCAGTTTTTCGAGAATGAATATAAAACATTCGTGAGCGTCTTGCTGTTCATCAACTTTTATCGTGTTAGAGAGATCTGTAATTAATTAAAACAAAATAAGTTACTGAATAAACACTGCATAATCATATCAGGGAAAAAGGAGCAATTTAACTTCGTTTTATCGATGTGTAATTTTATCGAGCATTCCAGACATGGTTCATTTTTTAATTTTTTTTGACCTGCAAAATTCAAATGAAAAATATAAACATAGATTAAGGTGTGGACTAGAATCATAATGTTGATAAAATGGTGGAGTAAAAATTAAAGTCTGTAATACGGAGTTCAAATAGCAATTGTTTCTCATATTTATTAGGCCTGCTTCATATTGTCCGTTTTCTAGAGATTTATTCTTTTTTGCGTTTTTTTTTCTTATCGAATTTTTCATTGAGTTACTACAATATGTTATAAATATATTTATCAAAGAGCATGCTTATTTTTTAAAGTGAAAAAGTAACATTATACTATTCAAAAGTATAAAGTGTTTTTATATTTATCTAATCCTTAGACTTCAAGTTAGATTACTAAATGCCAGCTACTTACTTTGATTTGTGTATTTTGCGTAGAATCGTTTATATACTCAGAAAAGATCGTAAATTAACGCCTTAAGTTAGTTCTATTTTTACTTTTGTATGTAGTCAATTTCATTAAAACAATTGTTGATTTAAGTAATCAGATAAGTTAAATTAATTATTTTAATGAATGATATAATAAAGGATTCACTAAAAATATAAATTCATGCTGTTTGTATTAAATAAACTATTTAAATTACATTAATCCCAAGTACCTGATTCCCAATTTTTTGCAAAGTACTTTTGTTTTTAGGAAAATATGATAATCTAATATTTAGTATTTGAAGAAAAGTTTTAGTAGAATCGTATTTTTAGTTAATCTACAATATATATTTACTAAATTTTCTAATTTTGATAATTATTTCTAATTTATTTAATTATTCAGGCAAGAAACATTAAAAAATGTTCAAAAGACTGTGCTGATTTTCGACTATTTCAAATATTTGAATAGAAAATACAAATTACATAAAGAAGACGTAAAAGTTAAAAATTCCATTTAACTAATTATTTTCATTATCAATTTAACTATAATTAAAATTATCAAAGAAATTTATACACGATGAGTCATAATAATTTTGAAAACAAATGATTCATAATATTTTTAAATTCAATGACAAATTTTAGTTAATAAAAAATAGTCATATTCTCCGCTATATATTATTTTTATAAATAGCAAATAATGAGTTAGCAGCAAAATGGTGAGAAGGTTGCAAAACGAAAATAACAACAATGATAATAAATTTTTTGAGAATAATAGTTTTTTGGATAGACTTCGACAAGAAATAGAAGATTTGGAGAATAATGAATTTTTTGAAAACGAAATTTATAATATTCTTCACCGGCTTCAGGATATTGACCATTGTTTGAACGAATATTTGGCAAACGAAGAGGAGCATATACTAAATGACAGTGGTGTAAAAAACAAAGTTGAACAGTTGGATCAATTGTTGACGGAGAAAATTGATCTGTATATAAATCTATCTACAAACAGAGACACTAATTAATTAACTATAATTTAATTTATTTGGATAATTTCTTATTAAATTTTTCAAACAATTTCTTAGGTAATAGCATTTGAGCCAACTACGAGACCACATAAACATGAACTACTCAAAATAAAATCTAATATTAAACTATACAAATAGATTCAACTTAAACCTACTGCAAGCTGAGATTCAAGTAGCAAAATGGAGATTGGTTTGTCACATTCTACGAATAGATTCATAAGTCCGGCAAATATTGTGATTAAAAATTACTTTTAAAAAACAATGAAGCATAGGTTTTAGGGAATAAAACACAATCATAAATATGTTTGAAATTCTGTAAAACTGGTGTAATTTTATTATCTTATAAAACAACAATTACTTGTTTTTTTTCTTGTGTTCTTTTGCTCCAACTGAATGTTCACTGATGACGGCGGGACATGTCAATCTTTTTAGCATTGTAGAACCTTCAGCCAAGTGAGCAGTTGCCACATTCAAACCCGTGTCCTAAGTCTTTATTGGCCCGACACCTATCTCATGTGC
The DNA here is from genome assembly GCF_006345805.1 of Octopus sinensis. Lineage (NCBI taxonomy): Eukaryota > Metazoa > Mollusca > Cephalopoda > Octopoda > Octopodidae > Octopus > Octopus sinensis. Next base: position 20,751 of record NW_021833844.1, read on the forward strand.
ACTTTGTTCCTACCTATTATTAGTTAAAAAGATCAATTAACTCTTCTTTACTTAAAATAAACTCTGCCTATGCGGAGCTATAAAATACTATGGATTTGTGGAAATGGCCTTTATGTACAAAAAATACAACATGCTTTTAATGATAAAGCACGTTCTATCATGTAGAGAAAGTTGTGCATTTTTCCAAATAAGAAATTTAATTTTCCCGACATTTTAAACTTTTTAAACTGAAAATCTACTGAACGAGTATAAAAGTATAATGATTCGGAGATTTGTAGCTATTTATGTTCCAGGTAAAATTTTTAAAAAGTAAATTTGGCAAACAAATTATCATTATTGGTGATAAAGTAAATAAAGTTAAATTTTAACATTTTATTTAAAAATTAAATAAAAACTGTTTTTAACTATTTTTAAATATTCTATCTTTATATTCTAAAAAATAATACAGTTAAAAGGTCCAAAAAACTAAATAGTAAGATTATTTTTTTAACTATTTTTTTCGTAAGGATACATAAAGCATTTAACTGCTATTATTCCTTTTATGTTCTGTTTTGAGCTTTTTCAGTTGCTATAAATTGATTTATGACAAGATTTTTAATCCAAGCGGAGTTTATTTGTGATGCACAATCCCACTCAAATGAAGCTAATAACAATTTGCAATTCACTTATGTAATTTTGCCCATAATCGTGGCTGCTGCATGTAGCACTAATTAGAGATAAGAAGTGGAACAAGGAATTATTAGAATAGATAATTAGGCTAGTGCCATCCGAATTTTGGATTGCCAGCAAATCACCAACAACTGAAATATCAGTCCTTGTGAAGAAACAAAGATCTATTTGGCTACAATATTTAAATTTCGTCTGTGAAAGAACAAATATCGAGAATAAAATCAAAAAGTGTGTTTCCTCTATGTCGAGGAGCAAGAATGAGATACAGATCTCAGGAATGAACGCTCTGAAAAACAGTAGAAAGTACTATGAAACGATCAGAGTACTACGCAAGTACACGAAAATGAAAGACGAATTGCAGATTCTGTAAAAGCAGCAGAATTAATTGTCACCAATTGAAGAAATCCCTTTCAGTGGAGGTAGGTCACTCGGTTGGGACGTAACCTGTGTAGATTCCTTTTCCGAGACGCTTTTGCTTTGGACAGCATGTTATCCAGGATACGCTTGCGGAGGAGAGGAAAAGGTCGAAATACGTACTCCTTTCTGATACTTACGAGTTCGTGCCCCTTGCTTTGAGACCACTGGCGTGGTCGATAAGAAGGCCAAGAAATTGTTGAGAATGCTCGGCGAAAAAAACACCTTGAATACGCGGAGGGGAAAGAGCTACCTCTTCCAGCCCGTCTTGGTCTCTATTCAAAGCGGGAACTGGCTCTCGATCCGCAGTTTGTCGTCGTCGGACTGACCCCCAAGTCCAGGAAAACCTTATTTTGACTTTATAACTTTGTTTTTTCTTTAATTCAAGAAATTGTTTAAATCGGAAAGCAACGGAATTGCAAAATTAACTGGCTATCCCAGGAAATTCGAATAAAATAGAGGATCTATGTAATAAATACTACTTCCAAGTTAAAAGAAGTGTTATACGGGCCGTAATAATTTAATGTGAAATCTTTAAGTTTTCTACTTTTTTAAAAGTTTGCCCAGTTCACTGACAAGCAAATCGTACTTATAGAGCTTTTCCGCCTCAAATTACTTTAGGTTTTTTGGGGAGATGACACCAATTTCAATAAGTGTGATTGTGTTCCAAAGATGTCCGGCTTGTTGTTCTCGACCCTCAGATCCGTGTTTATTGTCATGTCAACACAAATCTCCACAGATTTATTCGCAATCACTAACTCAACAGAATGAGTTTTCAACCTCCTGGATTTCTAAATTCTATACTTCATGCATAAGTGGAAATTTATACACTTACTACTGTTTCCTTTGTATGAATGACCCACCGAATCCCATCTTTACTTAGGCAGTAACGAGACTTTTTCTCAAGATCACGGAGGAATTAGAAAACTATGATAACTTTTGCGAAGATTTGATACGATTCATTCCCCTAGTTGGCCTCTTGGAAGGTAAAGCCTTTTTTTGTTTGCAGGCTTCAGGTGAATTCGGTGCTGCACAAGGATATTGCGCACATTTTTTTCAATCTGTTCAAATTCGGTTAGCTCAATATTGACGAGCTCAATGTAGTAGTTTTAGAGGGATAATGCGTGTTCATTTATGGCTTTAAATAAGTTGCAAGAGTTTAATTTTGTTTTCGAAAGATTATCGATCTTCTTTTTTAATTCTTCAAAGAGTGTGTTCAGTACTTTGCTTTTCAATATTGCACTTCTATCTTCTAGAACTCCAAGGTATCTGTAACCATCAATCCCATCAACCAATTTAGCCTCCGACCGAAGGTCAGCCATGTTAGCTGCGGACTTTTCGACATTTTTTCAGTCCGTCGGCTCCAAAAAAATTATTTACCTCATTTATCATACTCATGATTGTATCTTCTTTTCGTGAAAATATTTTTAGGTCATCTATGAAAAGTAAGTGGTTTGTTGTGTATGTAATAAAACAGTGATTTTGATTATCTTTCATAAATTTTGGGTACCTTGCATTCAGAATTCTATTTTTTCCTCTCCGATTACGTGATGGTTCAAGGTTAATTTAATTCTCCATTTTTTAACAAAATCATCACGAAATTTACTATCCAGGGAATGAGTTCAGAATTTTCGACAATTTGATACAGAAAGTCGTGATCGACCGAATCGAACGCTTTCTTTACATCAATCCAGGTAGAAAACAAGTTATTTCCTTTTGCTTGTAAATGCACTGATTAATTATTGCCTGCTCCTTAGCACCCTAGCACATTCGTCGAGTTCCCAGCTGATTATCATTGTAACATTAATAAATTAAAGATTATTTAACATGTTTTTTTAAATTTCAGAACAATTTATTTCAGAAACGAGTTAATTATAAGACAGGCAAGTTTTCCGCGGCTGACGACAGCAAAAATTGCCAAATATTCTACAATCGGGATTCGTACCGCTTTGTTCCTGTGGCAGTCGAGACTTCGGGTGTCACAGGAACTGTAACTGAGTCATTCCTTAAAGAAATCGGTCGAAAAATTGCTCATGTAAAAAACGATTGGAGGGAACCAACATGGCTTTGACAAAGAATAGGTTGGCCGTTGTTCTCGGCAATGCCTATTCGATTATGTCGTCAGTCGCTCGTTCTTAACATGTTTGAAATCGATTCATTAATATATTTGTTCACTATAAAAAATTAAATTTCGGCTAATCAAAGAATTCTAATTTGACAACGCGCGGCCCATGTCACATATTATACGAAAGGATTCACAACTACTTTGATAGAAAATTACTTTCGTGAACCAATGAAGCGTCGGTTGTAGGTAATTAACACTATAAGAAATATGTTATAAAGTATGTAAAACAGTGAAATTTTATTATTTTATAAAAACAATAAGCAGCGTTCCGCCAAATTAAAGGAGTTTGTGGACGATATGTCGAGGATGCCAAGAAGTACGAAAGCAAAAAAGTTTGAGAGCCACTGTTCTCGACTATGTTCGAATGCAAGTCGTAAAAAGGCGAAGTGGGAAAAGATAGCAAGAGGATATTCGAAATGCATAGTTTAAGCGAAACCCTTGTTGGGCTACGCGAAAAAGCGCTTTGTGTTCAACTAAATGAAACTAACTCCATTAAAATTATTTTTGGTGCAAGTAACTTTCAATATTAATTAAAAAAATAAATACAGCTTTAAACTTATGCTGAAAACAATTTTTCAATCAAATTAGTTCTTTTTAAACATATGTCTAGTCAACCTCTGTCTCATGTTTGAGAGAAATATCATCTTTACACACAGTATTCCGTTGGTCCTGAAAATCGGAAGATTTTGAGTTTTTATTCACTTTATTCTTTGCACCATGAGAAGCCAAACGTGCCATAAAACAGATTCGGTCATATGAAAAAAGAATTGGATGGACTCCTCAGCTATAACTTGCAAAGACGTGGAGGACGCAATAAAATGCTCGAAGGATAATGCCCCAGGAAGAGACAAGATAACAATGCGATTGTTCAACCCCACGACAGACGGTCAGTGGTAAGATTACTGAACCTCGACTCGGATGAGCTAAAATTAAAAAGAGGTGTCCCCCAGGGATCAGTACTCAGTCCTCTGTTATTTAACATTGTCATGAATAATCTACCTTCCCCAAACAATGTACGCACGGAAATTCTATTATGTTTTTAACACGGTGATCTTACCAGGACTTATATTTGGAAAAGAGGCATGGTACTTCTCTAGAAAGAGGAGTTCCATTATCGGGAAGTTTGAGAATACTCGGAGACTGGCGTTAAAAATCGCCTACTCCCAAAGCCTGGAATGCCCGATTCCCCCATGGCTCGAGGCTAAAACGCCTACGGTGGGGAAAATCGTTGAAAAAAGCATCAAAAACTACAAATTCTGGTCAACAGTCACTGAGACTTACCTGCAAAGGTAATTCTATACTGAGAGGTTGGGGTCCCTCCTTTCTTTTTTGTTTCGCGGAAGAAGTCGGTGAGCAAGCCTTACCGTTTCATTAATTATTACCCTACATACTATCCGTTGTTACCTAAATAAAGTTGTTGATTGATTGATTAAGTATCAATTTAAATTTATTGCTCGACACCCATTTTCTATCGATCCATATTTTTAACCAGGCATATTTTTAATGAGCACGACAAAGATTTTCAATCGATCAAAAGCATTCTAAATGCAAATTACTAAAAAGACTTAACAAAAAATAAAGCATGTCGTTTCAGCAAAAAATTGCTGTTAAAGACAATTAATGATTCACCTGAAATCCTAGCTCGAAATCATTAAAGAGGGGAAAAAATGAACTCTAATAATCTAACATTATAAATAAAAAATGCTAAAGGAAAAGTATAAACGGTCGAGAATTATCTACTTTGGTTTTTATGTTGTTGGTCTCAGGGTGGTTTTTAATTTTACTACAGTTATTGACTCTTATTTCTGAAGTATTGAAGTTCTATTCCTATAGCCTTTTAAACTAATTTTAAAATATAACATAAAACTTTGGATAAATGAAACCAAACAAAATCAACCAAACCAAAAGAGATAGTTAAATGGGTTTATTAAATGGAAAAGGTAACCCAATGGAAAAAGAAACCCCAGGTTAAAAAAAGGCCTGCATTTTAATTTCAAATCTTTGTTATCAAGTTTGTACGCTTTCTTCAAGTAATAGAATTGCGTACAGTAGACTGTCGACAAATTGATAAACAGGCCGTTTTTAATCACCTCAAATTGTTTAAATCCCAATTTTTTTATTTTCGAATTCATATCTCCTAATATAACAACTGAATCGGATCCGGACCTACAATATCTTAGACAATGCAAATACAGGCTGTCTCCGCCAATATACTCCAAATTTTTAAAAAACTCAAGAGTTTGTAATTCATTGGGAACGGAAAAGAGGATGAATCCAGTCACTGCCTGGATCCAACTTAAATATTTCAGGTTCTCGATTCGAATAGTTCTATTTATAGTAATTTGCAATCATTACTCTTTAGGCATTATGTAAAGACTTCCGATTACGACAGAACAACGCTCAAATTGTTTGATGTTCGAATTGGTGATTGCAATTTTATCATCCACGATTTCACAAACTATTTTTTGTAAATAAAGACATTTCTAAACTATAAAAGTTGTTGAAAAGGTTCATTTTTATTGCGAGTCCGCCCATTAATACTTCCCGTTGTCCACATTCCCACTCATTTTCACAATAGTAAATTATTTGTTCTGTGAAAATTGTTGTCATCAAAAAACTTTTAGCAAGTGTAGCGCCACATGGATATTCTGTGAACCTAACTCGCTCTTCCCCAGAATCCAGCGTGAATTTCTTGTTTTAAAACATTCTATGTATAAATAATAAGTAAATTTCTACCTTGTGAATTCACAATAAAAACCAGTGAGCTTACAATCGCTAAATAACCGAGCATTTTAACGAACGGCAAATCAATCTCTTTTTATAATAATCAGGAGACAGAATCAATGTGTGGGTCCACGATCTCTCCGAACGGTTTGCACGCACTCTCGTGCAAGAAGAGTGCTGGCAGAATTCCTCGCCACACTCACCTCAATGACGTCGTGAAAAAAGCTCTAGACGGCAGGTTTCCCCTCCACTCTAGAGCCAGTCGGTCTCTGCCGGAGTGATGGAAAGCGTCCTGACGGGATGACTACCTTCCCTTTCAGGGAAGGCAAGTCCCTGATTTGGGATGCAACTTGTGTTGACTCGTTCTCCGCGTCGGTGTTACTCAAGTCCATCACTAACCCGGGTTCTGCCAGTGCTCAGGCTGAGGAGGCTAAGAGGTCGAAGTATGGAAATATTTACTTTTTTTCCATTTTTGAAAATTTTTTTTTGTAAACTAGAGTTCTTTAAAAACTTAGACTTAAGTGCTATTAACAGTATGGAATTTAGAAAACTTCGTATAAGTAAATTTGTTTTTTAAGAATTCTTTAATTAATTAAAGCAACGTATTTTTTTATTATTAGAACCAAGATCACCTTCCAAAACATAGAACTAATCAATCAGGTGATCCTGGCTTCGTTGGCGATCCCCACCCCAAGTTGGTAAGGAGAAAATTCTGAGCTGAGGCGGGGGCATACACTCTTCGCTCCCAATTTAGCAGTCAAGTGGCGGAAGTAGTTTCCAATTGCTATAGCCAAGATTAATTGATTTTAAATAACCTTTTTCAATAATCTGGTTATTATTGGATTTTTGCTCTCTCTAAAGGTGAGAATTACTGACATTCAAAACTGCTTTGTAATAAAAATAAAGTTTTTTTCATTAATTATTGTGACCGGTTTTATTTTTGACCAGGTTTTATTTTGGACCGACATGCTCAGATTATAATAAAATTATATTTTTTGTTAATTTCTCCACTAAAAAAAAGAGATAATAATATAAAAATAATAAAAAACCTTAATATTTATTTAATTAATTAAAGCGTGCATAATGGTTCTAGTAGATTTAACAAGAGAAGAATTGAAAATAATCAGTGATATTAAGAATAGTATATTAATTGATTTCAATATGGACAAAAGAAAAAAGTATCGCCTTAAAAAAATCGCAAAATTTTTTAATTTTGTTGACGAAAAGGCATATTTTGTAAAGAATAACAAAAATCTTCGTTTTTTTTGTTCGGAAGAGAGAGAACTTAAGCTAAAAACTATCCAAGTAAGCTCATATATTGAATTTAAAGCTATTAAATAATGAAAATCATTTTGGGCGTGATCGGATGTTAAGCCTATAAAGAAATAAAATTTACTGCGTCAAACGTTCTGAAATCTGCGATGTAATTAAATCATGTGTTGAGTGCCAGGTAATATTTTTCATTTACAAATAGTTAAAAATTTTATGTGTACGAAGCCTAGTATTACTCCAATTATTGCGAAAAGACCTCGAGATAGATATCTCGCGGATCTCGTAGATCTAAGGAGATATTCTAAAATAAACGATTCATATTCGTCTTAATCGATTCATTTTCAAAATTTGCTGTAGTCGAATTATCTAAAACAAAATCTGCTGAGGAAATTTCTCAACTTTTTTTGAAGATTTTTTACACATACGGACCTCCAGTCATTCTACATACAGACAATGGATTGGAGTTCAAAAATTCAAAGATGGATGAACTTGCTGGAAAATTCAACATCAAGCGAGTATTCGGCAGACCACGATGCCCGTGGATTCAAGGACAAGTAGAAAGGTAACTAATTTTTTATATAAAGATTTAATCAATCAATCAAAAGATGGATATCTTCAACAAGCAATTCCAATGGGAGATTTTAGGATTTTGGGTGTTAGGGCTATTATTAGAATGTATATGTGTTAGGGTTATATTTTTAAATTTTTAATTACTAGAATTATATTTAGTTTTTAATTTTTTTTGGAATGGAAGACCAATTTTTAAATAAATATCGTAACGGCAACGCTGTAATTATCAAATTTGTTGATTGGTTGGTTTGTGCATACTTCCATTTTTTAAAAAACAAAATGAAATCAAGAAAAAACTATATAAAAGTATAATTTAACATTAACTAATATATTTTTAGTGGAATAAAATTTTTATTATTGATTTTTTTTCTCGGTCCAAAATAAAACCTGTGACAATTATTATTAATTATCTTAATTTTAAAATGGTAAACCTAATACCTAATAAATTAAGCCACGTGTGAGCACGCTGTAGATTTACTTTGTGGTGCTCTCTTAATTATTTGCTACACTTTATTTGTTTATCTTAATTGGATTCAGAAGGAATAATTCAAGATTTATTTTCTTTTAATGATTTAATTATCTGAAAGTTCATCATTTTTGTGATATTTTTCGATTTTATTCCTTTAATCTCCTTTTTTTTTACTTATTTATACTTTTTGTGATATTTTTCGAGTTTGTTCTTTTAATCTCCTTTTTTTACTTATTTCTATTTATATTTTTTGTGATATTTATCGATTTTGTTTTTTAAATCTCCTTTTTTACTTATTTATACTTTTGTGATATATAGTGTCACCGGCTTTAGAGCGGACCCGGTTTTTGGAAGGACCACACAAAAAATTGTATAAATCGTTTTATTTTATCCTGGAAATAGTTATACAATAAATTAGACCATGTTTAAATAATTTCTTAAGCTGTTCTGATTTTATCATTGCTCACAAAACCAACATACATACCCTTCAAAAGTGCTTTTTAAATTTTAAATAAGTAATTTATTTGATTTTTGTGTAAAATATAAAAAAAACATTATATTTTTATTTAATGATTTAAACCTAAATATTTTAAAAATCAAATCTAAAAATAACTGTCAATAAAAAACTATTCTAACCCACAAGGTTTGATATAAAAATTCAACCAGTCCCCTATGCGGCTACGGTCGCGGTATCTCTTCACTTAGAGAATTTTAAAATTTAGTTAAACTTTTTTATTCTAGAAATATTAATATTCTTATGGACATTTCCATTTTCATCTTCTAAAGCAGGGGTCACCAAACTTTTTGCACTCGCGGGCCGGATTGACCCCAACACAATGAACGCGGGCCGGAGCACGTGCATAGGATTATAATTTTACTAGAAATTCATAAGTGTGTTTTTTACAAAAAAAACTACAGTCCGACCCCCAAATGGGCACCAAGTGCCCCAAAATGCGGGGGTGCCCCAAAAACAGGGGTTTGTTATTTTTTTAAAATTAAACCATTAATAATAACACATCAAAAAACATTTTTACTAAAATATTCAGTTATTTTCTTTTTATTTGTAGAGTTTGTCTGATATTGTTCGTCAATTTCAGCCGAAAATCAAAAAAATCTCGGAGCATACTTGGTGCAACATTAGAAATTTTTTCTTCTAAATTGTTAAGCAGATCTTTTGTTTTGCTACGACATTTTCACTATTTTCGGTTTCTGAATATGTATCATAAACATTATTGTTCATGTTTTCGCATTCTCCATCAATTGTTTCGTTAACAACTTGATCTAAATGTTCATCTGTTAGACAGTTTTTGTTGCATAAGAATCACGGTTCCTGTCGATTTTCTTCCAACAATTAACAAACTTTAGCATCTATTTCTCCCATCCTTTGAAATTAGCATCATAACCTGACGCAAATTTAATTTACCAATAGAATGTGTGTAAAATCGTTTCGAAATCTTGAAAACATAAAAATTCCATAAGAAAGAGGAATAATAAATCTTTAAAAATCTTGATTATTCCCATATCCAAAGGTTGTAAATAGGGCGTTGTATTTTCGGCAAAAATAAAATTCGATGTTCGAACATTCGGCAGTTTTATGGCATCCCGCATTGTCAAGTATTAATAATATTTTTCTGTTGTTTTTGCAAAACGATTCATTATAAGTGTAAGCCAACTCAAAAGTCTTTCCAGTCATCCATGCATTTTGAGAAGATGAATTACAATAACCCAAAATCTGAAACATCAAAATTTTTTAGACACCGAGGTTTTTTATATTTCCAATAATCAATGGATTAAGTTTTCCCCGATTAAAACTGCAGCATAGAAGAACAGTGAGTCTTTCTTTCCCTTGGTTTATAACCAAAACACGGTTCGCTTGTTCAACAAATGATTTTGAGGAGTTCTTTTTATAAAAAGCGCAGTTTCATCACAATTAAATATATTCTCAGGTCCATATTTAATACTTTCTGGTCATATCTTTCAAAATAATTTTTCACATAAGATAAATCACATGAAGCTTTTTCACCACATATGACTTGAATTGAAGTTCATGCCGCAAATTTAATTATCAAGCCACCCATTGGAAGCTTTAAAAGAAGTAAATCCAATTTTGAAGCTGTAACTAAGGCAATTTTTTTCAAATAGGGCCTGAAATCGGAATTTTATCTACGCGTAGTCTTTGAAATATTTCAAAGACTGATCATCAAATTTATCTTTATCGGCTTTAAAGTGTCATATTCCTCAGAATAGTATTGCCGTGTGTGCAAGAAAGGTACAATATTCGTTTTATTTTGATATTGTTCCTTTACTTGTGTTGTACTTTTTCATTAGTTGCCTCTCAGATAAATTTTTCTTCAAAATTTCTTTAGCAATCTTCAATTTAGTTTCGTAATCAATAAACAAACAATAAAATTAAATTGAAATAAAACAAAAAATAATTATTATTATAATTTATTTTTTTAATTTTTTCCTTAAATGATTTTATGGTGCCCAAAAAATTCCATAATTTTTTATCGATTTTTATTTTTTTCTGCCAAAATGTACTTTGGAATAAAGTGCCCCAAAATTGCGGGGGTGCCACAAATCCGAGGGTGCCCCAACCCGGGTCTGCCCCATTTGGGGTCGGACTGTAATTTAACAAAAATAAAGTAAAACAAAAATTTAATGAGAGCTATGGAACTGTGATTTTTTTGATAAGTTCATCAATATTTGGTTTTAAATTGCTGCATCCTATCATGAGAATTGATTTTAAGTGTCCGTCAGTCAATCTTGCACGATGGGCAGACTTTAACAATATTCATCCTCGAAAACGTTTGCTCACATTGGTAAGTTGTGCCAAATATAGAAAATATCTTTATCGCACAAATCTTTAGTCTCGGAAACTCATCATCTTGAGATATTCGTAGAACTCAGCGAGTTTGGTCCGTCTGTGACAATCTTTGAGCTGTTCATTTGATTGTAAGTCAATAACTTCTAATGTAATTCATGTTGAACATTTTCACATTACAAAAAATGGATTTTCGAACAAAATTATATCGCTTTCAATTTTGTCAAGTTCAGAAAAACTTATGTAAAAAATGATTTTTAATTCTTTGATAATTCCAATTTGGAAAGTAATGTCGATCTCATTACAGTTTGCCTCACAAAAACTTTTAAAACAAGAAAAGTGTGTGAAAAATGACGTACTCAAGTTGTGACTCGAATAACATCAATTTTTGTCGAAATGCTTTAATTATCCTGTAGAAATCACAAATTAAGTTTCCTTTCCTTGTAATTTCAGATTAGCTCATTCATGTGAGTTGTAACATCAACAAAAAATGATAATTTTGATAGCCAAGCAAGATCTGATAATTCGGGATAATAGTTATTTTTACTGGTTAGAAAATATCAATCTCACTTCGGAGTTTATAAAATCTATTTAATACATTACCACAGCTAAGCCATCTAACTGCAGTGTAATATGGTAAGTCAAAATATTCAGATCCAAAATCGTCAAGTAAAACTTTAAATGACGGTGATTAAGTGAGCTCCCTCGAACAAAGTTTATTATGCGAATAACTGGATTCAACACACATGAAATATTAAGAGCCTTCGCACATAGTGCGTGCTGATGAAGGATGAAATGAATGAACAAAGTGTTTGAAATATGTAATTCCTCCATTTATTAGTTATTTGCCCAACTAGACCCTTTTTAGAACCAGCCATATTCTTTGCCCCGTCAATCGTAACACAACTCAGTTTCTCCCATTCAAGGTTATAGTCACTTATAGTTTGTTCCAATTCATCAAAAATATCTTTTCCAGGGTTGTTCCATGAATAGACACAAACAGATGCCAGTTCTTCAGTTATGGAAATATTCTCATCAACTCCACGAATAAAAATAAGAAGTTGCGATGTTCCGAAATGTCAACTGACTCATCCAATGCAAGAGAATACCACAACATATTACTTGTCTTTTCACAAATTTGTAATATATATTTTTCCAAGCTCTTCAGTTCTCCGTGATACAGAACTCGCCGACAAACTTATTCCATCAAATAGGAAGAGAATTAGTGGGCACAAACAATTAACTGCTTCAATAATGAATTTTTGATATACATCCCATCACTAAAGGGTTTCCGTGTTGTGAAATAATTTCGTTATCTCGATCCAGCTCTTGTTACATTTCATTATTTCAAATTTTTTTTTATAAGGCCTGTTGAATTTGTAAAGTGCGTTTCAGTGATTCAACTTTATCCTCGAATCTAAAGAATAGTTGTAATATTTTCTTCGATATTTTGTTATTTTTGTTGTATCGACATTATCAAATAAGGGAAGCCTCTCTTGTTGGTTTATGTGACATGATTGCGTGACACCTAATGGGCCGCGTGATACCTGACGTGACCTTGACGCTTAACTAATGTCAATATTTAGATTGTTTGACCCAAAAAGTGTCGAGGAAACAAAATTAAAGGCCGGTTCTTTTTTTTGTAACGAAGAGATCGAAAGTAATTATTACAATCTAAAGCTACTGATGATCGAGAAGACGTTGCCCTCAGGATCGCAATGGAGATTCTTGGAACAACATTGCTTCTTCCGAGGCTGTCTCGTCTTCTCGAGATCAGATCCCGATTTCCCGACGAGTTCGAACGATTTTTGCTCATGACCCCGGAGGTTTCTCACGGATATTGGGGAGAAGATGAAGTGTCCAGCAGGTTGGAATATTTCTGAAATATGTACTCAGCCTTCTCAGCGGCTGAGCCTACTGATCGCGGAGTCAACTATATTGGTCTTTGAGAAGGTGTCTGTGCACGTGGAGTCCCACGCGAGGCATTTCCCATACTCCACGGAAAATGGTGACTCCATCTGGGCGTTACCGTCTCCACGGTCAAGCCCAACGGGTTCCAGTTCTGTCGGGAATCCAATATTGTTAGTTAATATTAAACTTCAAAGAATAATAACTTGTTAATTATTTTTAAGTCTGGACATTGGCACAATCGAAATTTCGCTCATCGAATTTTTTATCTATTAAATTTAATGTTTAAACTACCTCAACGCGATTGTTTGATAAAATACTGGTAATTTCTGCAGATGGATAATATGGAGATTCAAACTATCCAGTCGCAACGAAGGATTTGTTCCTAACCCCTCCAAGATAGGGTATGGTCACCACTGTTGTCATACTTATATGATTCGAAGACGAAATTAGAAAATTCAAAGCTACCATTCGGAACATTTTATCAATTTAACACGTTGATATATTCATAAATATCACTTTAATCGCTCCGTAGGGTTTATATCACAACATCAAAGACGGTAGAATATGAAATTGTAGTATGGTTTTAAGAAATAAGATCAAAGAAAAATTTATTCTCGCAAAATGGATTTAGGTGGATTTTTTAAATTTAATTCGTCAAAAAGACTGGAATTTAGGCTAAACATCTGTTTTAGATCACTTTAGTTCAAAATAAAATAATTCAGTTTGTACTATTGGATTCAAACAACTTTTTATAATTTTCAGTTCCATCATTATGTTATAAAGCATAAAGCCGTGTTCTTCATCTTTATTAGTTTAGCCCCCTTACTTATTTAGTTTAATTATTTTTAAATTTTGTGCATATAAAATTTTTTAGCCGGGATGGTACAGTACAGTGCTTGACAAACTTGTAGTTTTCCGAAACTCCTGGGTTCGAATCCACTGTCATCATTCCGGCCAAAGGTTCATGCATATTACATGCATCCCGGATTGACGAGTGACGCCGTCAACAGTGATACATCACTGCGGAACCGGATGTCTACATCGCCACAAGCGAGAAACACAGATGGAGCAGAGACATCGTTCGTTCGGATTCCCTTCGTTCGGATTATCTAGTACTAAATAACATGTTCTCTCTCTGTGTTGCACATGCGGGGTTACTATAAACATTATGGCTTTCGTGAAAGTGTTATAATAATAATATAAAATAAAAATTTTTATTGATTATTCAGTTACTCGTAAATTCAGTTAATCTGTGACATGGGCGGCTGGATACGATGGGAAACCGGTTACATTTTTGACCTTGTGATGTCAATTATTAATCATTGAATAACTTCAAAGAATAATGCATTTTAAAAAAAAATTAAAATTAATCCTTTTTTTAGTCTTGCCATTGGTACCCTCCATATCCCTCCTTTAGCATTTTATATTTAAAAAAATGATTGATTTGCCTCAACTCGATTATTGATAAAATGTTAATTATTTCAGCCCCGGATAGAAAGGAGACTCGAATCTATCCATCCCCTTGTACGGGGATTGTTTGGTCTTCCATGTATCTGAACTAGATTAAACTCTTCGCATAGATCTCTCAGAGACACATTCTTGAATTCTGAACCATTATCCGATTGCAAAATTTTGCAAGGTCCATATAGGTAGAAAAGTGATCTCAGGTTGCTGCATACTTCTTTTGAAGATTTATGAAAAAGTGGTCTAACAAATGCAAATCTGAATAAATTGTTGAGAGACCTACTACCAACCTACTATAAACATCGATGACTGTTAAAATCCATTTGTAATTATTATTTACGACTGAAAACTTTTTTAGATCTACAAGATCTAGCTGAAACCTTTCATTCGGAGAAGAAGCAAAAATATGATGTTTGGATCATCAGATTTTAGATAAAATCTGCGCATTAATCGAAATATAGAGTACCTTTCATTGATTATTGTAAAATTGCCCGTAAGAATTTGTCGCCTCTGAATATTTGGTATTTGGATGATTGTACTATGGGTGGTCCGCCCGATATTTTGATAAAGGACTTGGAATCTCTAATCCCAGCTTTGTCATCCATTGGTCTCGAAATCAATTCTCTTAAATCTGAAATCGTAAATGTTAACATCGATCGTGTTAGTTTTCAATACATTTTTTCTCAGTTTCGAGGCCTTTTGCCCGATCTGAGACATACTTCCACTGCCGATCTCGAAATCTTGGGTGCTCCGATCTACGACCAATCCGCCATCCGTATTCTTAATTCCAAGAGGAATGCCCTTTCTTCCCTTGTGATAAACTTGCAGATATTGATCCCCACCTGCTTATTTCATTCTCAAAAATTATCTTCTGGATCCCGAAAATCAATTATGTCCTAAGGATTCCCGCTGCTTTTATATTCCTTTGCCTTGGATTCTTCGACGCTCTAGTGCGTTCTTCCGCTGAGAAGATTTTTAATGTCAAGTTTGATGACGTTGGTTGGTGTCAGGCCAAACTTCCTGTATCCTTTGGCGGTCTGGGGCTTCGCTCCGCGCTCGACCTTTCTCTTCCCGCTTTCCTTTCATCTTCTTCAGGATTGTATCTTTCTTGTCCATAAGATTCTTGAAAAATCACCCGAATCAACTTTGGACTCTGATATCAATTCTGCACTCTTGCTTTGGAAGGAAAAGGATTTCGTCTTACCGTCAGAACGATCTCTCCAACGTGAATGGGACAAAATTATTTGTGAATATTACGTTGACTCGTTGGAGCGTCTCTTGGACCAGCACAGACTAGCTTGCTTCCGTGCCAGTCGCCAACCGTATTCTGGCTCCTGGCTTAACTGCCTTCCCACGACCCATTTGGATACCTGCCTCGACTCCGATGCCCTCCGTTTTGGAATATGCCTTCGTCTCGGACTACCGATTTGTAATCCCCACCCCTGCCGGTGTGGATCAACGATGGACACATACGGGCTCCATGCCCTTTCCTGCAAAAAGCGCAGGTCGCATGCCTCGTCATTCGGCTCTTAACAAAGATCATTCTCCATGCCCTCGAAAAGGCAGGGTATCTTTCTGTCCTTGAGCCAATTGGTCTGACCGTGGTGATTGAAAAAGGCCTTATGGCTCGACGTTGTTCGCTTCGCGACGCTGGGTAAACCACTAGTTTGGGATGCCACTGTGTTGATTCCTTCTCTAAGTCGGCCATCAACGAATCCGCCTCTCTGCCCGGGTCCCGTGCTAATAGGGCTGAACATACAAAATCCGAAAAATACCAGGGCTTGTTAGACGGCTTTGGTTTTGGCCAATTGTTGTTGAGACTTCGTGCGTCTTTGGCACAAAGCAGTTGATCATCTGAAGAAACTTGGCCACCTCTGTTCTTTACGCTCCAAGGATCCTAGGGAATTTACATTCCTAATCCAAAGGATCCTGTTGGCCGTTGTGCGTGGGAACAGCTGTTCCATCCGGCTTGCTGGCCGATTAATTTCTGATTAATTTAACTTTCCATATTTTTAATAATATTTAATCTTAAAAAAAGGTTTACCAACATTTAAAAAAATAACTTTTTAAAATTATTTAAGTACACGAACAAAAACTAATTTAAATCAATACAAGGCATAGTTAAACTTTATAATTGGCCCCTAAAATATTATTTGTGATAATCAAAGGATTTAATTTTGACATCTACAAGGTCAAAAAATGTAACCGGTTGCCCATGCGTAACGCGTTGCCCATGTCACATAATCGCCATCTTTTGGCTTGGTCCAAAATTTGGCAAGTAAACGGGGTTTGACTTTATTTATTTCTAAAATTTTAAACTCTTCGCAGATGTATGAAAAATAGATTATTCTTTACTCAAAATAATGCCACAAAAATAAAACTTTAATGATATGAAATTAGACAACACATAAAGTGGTCAGTTGTTAGACAAGACTTAGAAATTTTTATTATCAAATAAGCATTGACTTATCAGGAGAGCTTTGGAAGTCCCAGGAACTCCTTCATATTTGAACCACTGGAATCGATTGAGGAGATGGAAGAAACAGGACTGTGTCACTGTGTTTTCTTTCAACAGAGGAAACACATTTATTGTAAACCGCCCCTGGATAAATCGCCACAATTTCTTGAAATCATTATTGTCGTTAGGGGGCGGAAGATCTTCCAGGAAGAAGTTAAAAAGGGCCGAGGATAAAGAAGATCCTTGAGGTACTCTGTTGGGCAGGAGATGATACGTAGACTTCAGGCCTCAAGTCACACCCCCCTGGAAATATCTTTTGATAGAATTCTTCTTGAGACTAAGTCAAAGATTTTGTTTTACTGACAGAACAAAGGAAACTTTTTAAGTGTTTCGGTTTGCTTGCAAATCCAGTAAGAATGAAATCCGTGAATGTTTTTAAGCATGTAGACGCGGACTTCTCTTTAAACCTATATTGAAAGACCTCTACGGTAAAAATTCTTTTATTCTTCCAAGAACCATAAACCAATATAAAAGATGCAGAGTCGTTTCTTTATAAATGGCTGTGTCCATAATGACGGTATCACGTTTGGGTTTATCGAAGTATCCAACACCTCTCACCGAAAAAAGAAAAGGTGCTGACCGTTTCTTCTGTTTGAGGGTAGTGTGTTAGATTTTTTCTCACCTATGTGATATTTTTGCATAGAACTTTATCAGGTTATTCAATATATTCCTCTGCAAATGGAGTCTACTGCATATATTTGTTGTTGTGGTTGCTGTTCATGGTCTGTTTTTCTCGATAAGAAGAAAACGAATCCCATGGGCCCTCCTGCCTAGAAGTAAATTATAAAAAAGATATGGTGGATGCAGGAACGATGTCTCTGGGGCTGGATAATGCCACAAGAGCTTGTATAAACAATAACCCTACGGTTGGAAGTCGTGTTGCCAATACTAACTTTCACACTCTTTCTGCCATTATTGAGGATTCAATTGTGTCTCTAGAATGAATGTGGTGTCACAGGCTGTTCATGCCACCAGACAAAGACTGGGGAGAATACCCAGAGGTGGCTGGAGTTTTATCCTTGAAAAGTTCAAACGTGAAATTTTCTGAAAGTACTAGTCTAACCAGATTGAAAAATATGGCCAAACTCAAACCAGTAGCTGGAACAATAAGGAAGCTGGTGGATCCAATAGCAAACAATTCCCAACAAGGGAACAAGTGGAAATCTCTATTTCAGTAATTGCCTGGAAGAGATTAATTTTAAATTAAGGAAGTTAAATCGATACCGAGAGAGGCTCGTAAGCCTACAGGAAAATTCCAAGAAATATGTCAAAGCTGATATTTTAATGGGATTAAACTCTGCAATAATCATATTACAAAGGACGATCCACCTCGAGACATCAATGCAATTTGTGATATTTTATATGCTGCTAAGAAAGTTAAGCCACAGACCACATGGTTGGGAAATACCGAGGCGAAGATTTCAAAATTATCCGCAGAACTAGAACTTGTAAATTGTTACGTAAGACAGCTCTGCCACAGTGTGAAAAACAAAATGTGATGGATATTCTATCGTTATGGATATAAAAAGAAAAAAAAGAGAGCTTTTGAGAATCGAATCCTTACTACATGACCTAATCAGAGTTAAGAAAAACAAAATTGCTGTATATAACTCGAGGAAGGACTTCCGTAAGGACAATGTTTGCTTCGAACTAAACAGAAGAAGATTTGACAGAAACTTATCAGAGAGTAATGAAGTCACAACATACTCTTTTGACGATGAGGAGTGCATGTCGTTCTGGAAAAAAGTATTGAGCAAAAGGCGCGAAATATCCGTGTCACTGGACAATGTTAGTAAAGAATAACCGGCAGTGAAGACATGTTGCCCAGATTTAACAAATAATTACATAATGGAGATCATAAATATCTTCCTGACTGGAAGGCACCGGGATGTGACGGAATATATAATTCTTCATTAAAGACTAGACTAAATCTCTGCATGAATCTTATGTGTTGAAATCAACAAAATAATCAACGGTGATTACAGCCAGAAAACTGGTTTTATACTGGAATTACATATCTAATTCCTAAAAGAAAACGACTGTGAGACCCCGAAAAATTTACGGCCTATAACATGCATGTGTCGACACTTATAAGTTAGTTACCAAGGTGTGTTAATGGAAAACTGAGTTCATGGATGTATTTGGCTTAATTTCCGACAATCACTTGGTACGAGGAGACAGTGTCAGGGTGCTAAAGAACAGGCCTTATTAACCAATGCCTAAATAAAGAGTATGGAAATGGGCTATACTCTGCATGGATTGATGTCAAGAAGGCTTTCGATTCTGTTGACCACGACTTTCTTTCATGTGTTGGAATGCTCGGGGATACCCTGTATGGATTGTTAACTTTTAAAAAGGACTGTACGAATGTGGACTGTAAAGCTCCATGTTGACGGAAGGAGAATGGTTCTGTAAAGTTGAGCCGAGGGATTCTACAAGGAGACTCGTTATCCCGGAAAAGTCAGCATCAAATGTTAAATCGTTATCTTGTTGTGAGACTTTGGAAGGAGTCATAGGATATCGTACTTGGGTGTACTTGAAGATGCAGGAAGTAATGTTTCTTAAGAGTAAAGTGATGGATTCTATCATTGGAAATGTAAAGGAAAGGATAACCATCCTTTCATAAAGGAAATTAAATGCGGTATAAATTTATTCCACGCTATAAATGAATATGCCATTTCTCTATATAATTATTACATCGGACTTATTAATATTGAACCTCATGAATTTGATTGTATTGACCGTCAAATACGACAACTTCTTACGACTCTCAGACTCCATCTCAAACCTGCAAATAAAGAGAGGTTATTTTAAGTCGGAAATCTCTGGGGAGAGGACTTGCTTCGGTCTCTTTCAGAAGTGAACTGATACTTTTCCAGTTCCTGAAAAGTTTAGAAAGACAGTCGACAGTATGCTTACGGAGATCTGGAATCGGCGTGTGATACAAACAAATAAATGGCATATGGCCACAATTGCAGGATTTCTTGCCTCCAAGTATGCAATTCTCGACATGGAGAATTTGGGTGTTGAGTTTATCAAAGATGCTCAAAGAAAATATTTGTTAAGAACATCAATTGTAAAATGCTACATCGGTTCTATTCAAATGCATGGACGAACAAAATGTTGATCTAGCCACATCCTCAGAGTGGTTATCTAAAGGAAATAAGGCCCACGGAGTGAAGCATGTACTGTCTCTTGCAGGATAGGAATTTGTTCTTCACATCCATGGGATCTTTATGCAGTCACTGCAAAAAAATGCAAGAAAAACATTGATCATTGGCTACGCAGTGTGGTAAGATGTTAAACAGTGATTATCTGCGGAGACACAATGAAGTTGTGAACTGCATTCACCTTCATTTGTGTCGAACCTACGGTATTAAGAGAGGAAGCAAATTAAAGACTCATTCTGGTTTCAGTTTCATATAATCGAGCTTCGATGACCAATAATAATTTGGGAATACATAAGAAACTAGATATTTGTTCATCATAATATAGACCAATGAAATCATCCGATGTCACATGACGGAAACCAAGTTAATCACAAAACCAGAATCTTCGTGGTATGATAAAACTAAACAAGAGATAACCTAATCGAAGTTGGATCACGTCACAAGATCGCCTCAACAAGTCGAAATCAAAAATTTCATAAATAAGATCTGCTCGCAAAACCAATTTCGATACTTTATGATGCAAAGGTAAAGATTATCCCGGTTGTCTTGACGTGGACGGCGTTGTGTTCGAGATACTTCAAAAACTATATGGACAAATTATCGATCGAAAAAGACAAGAACGTATATTCAACTGTTGTTTAAAAAGGACTAGAAAGCATGGTAGTTGAACACAGACATGGAGTGAGAGTATCTGCCGAAGAATACGCCTCTGCTGCTTACCAGCTTGCAGAAGTGCATGCTGCCGTGACACCCGGTGAAAAATGTGAGAAAAATAGAAAATCTATCTGGCTGGGAGAGGGAGAGTGAGGAGGAACTGGTTGCAAGCTCTTCTCCTAAAAGGAGGAGAGAGATTCCAATAATTGGGACTGAGAATCTAAATTAAATAGTCTAGCTTAAGTTAAATTTTGTTTCTTTTAATAATTGAGTTTTGGACTAATTGACATTGAGCAACACGAGTTTCAAGCCATTGATACCGAAGTTCGAAGGATTCTATCTAATTTACATGTTCATCTGAAACCTGCAAATAAGGAAAGATTATATATAAGCAGATCTAACTGTGTTAGAGGACTTAATTCAATTGTCCATAAAGTGAATGCATGTTATACCAATTTTGACTGATCTTGAAGAAAGTCTACAATGTGTCTCAGAAAGTCTGGAATCTTGCGGGTCTTAAAATAAAGAAAACACATATGGCCACTATCTCAAAGATTTCTTACCTTCAAATACAATATTGAAGATCCTTCAGAATTGAATATAAACATAATCAAGGAGAATCAACAAAAGAATCTAATGAAGATTATTAAATCGAAGATGTTGCATTCCGTACTTTTCAAATGTGTGAAGATCAGAAAATAAAAAAAAGAAATTTAATAAATATTAAAATTAAAAAAAAGTGAAAATAAAATAATATCAAAATAGAGAACGATAGAACATTTGAATAAATATAAAGGAAACAATACAAATAATAATTTCGAAATTACAAATGTCGAAACTAATAATGCTATTTATCAAATAACATCGTTATATACAAAATGAAAACCATTTTTTTTATAGTAAAGTATGAAGCCTAATTTGGAAATTAGCGATTTGTAAAAAATTTCTAAATTTAGTACTTAAGCAGGAAATTGTAAGCATAACTTATTGATTAAAATACTTAATAAAAAATTAGATTAATAAATTAAAATATTCCAAAAGAAATTAATCCTATCTGGTTCCGAAGACGATCGCAGATGACCGACCTATTAATTGATCGGACTGACTCCATAGCAGATTAACCTGAACTCTTAACAGCAAACCAGACGCACCCCTGAAGAACTCGATTTCCTGAGCAACTGTCTTGTATACTTTCCGTCCACATAATGTCACTTTCTCCGACTTCCCTTACAACAAAATTTCATCCGTAACAATCAATTTGAGACACGAAGAATGTGTCAGGAAAAAAAACCAGGCAATCTCAATTAGTGTATAAACCAGCAAAATGATAATAAGTAATTTGTTATGTGGATTGATGTAAGGAAAGCATTTGACTCACTTGGTAGACTACGAATTCTTAATCTTGCAAAACCCTGGCCTCCGTGTTAGATGGTAGTGTTTATCCAGAAAACTTATCACAAAATGGGAAAATTAGTTAAATCTGGTATACAGAAAATATGAGAGGTTAAATCAATGAAGGTATTTCGCAAGGAGATTCTTTCTCACCTCCGATTTTTGAGTGGTTAATGGACCCTCTGAACAAATACTTAACGGAAAATTCCGCGAAAGTGATTATAAGAAAACTCGGGCAGGAGGAAACCCGCATATCCCACTAACCACCTCCTATTTATGGACGATATAAAGCTTTTTGCATCATAGTGAAATTGACGGTTAAAAAATTGAATCGTTTTTGCCCTAGCTGGTTGAAAAGAAACGCTGAAAAATGTGCGACAAATATAAAGTCTTTTTCAATGAAAGCTTGCTCTCGATGGGTTGAATGATAACAATATTTGGGGGTCCTCGGAATCTAGACCGTGCGTCGACATAAATATGGCCATCCGTGCAGTGAACGTAAGCCTTAATAAGAAGGAGGTTGTTGATTTAATAAAATAAATCAAATTACGATAAACACAAATTAACATATTAATTAAAATTTTTTTGACGAAATATTAGATTAATCCCATTAAGATTAAATTTTAATCTATAAAAAAATTTTTAAACACTTTATTTATTAATAATATTTAAATTAATATATAAAATTTAAATATATTTTAATAATTAAAATGGTTTTTTGTTGCAATTAAAAGATTAAGGCTTTTGAGAGAAAAGACATTAAACTCCCAAAATAAAATTCCCGAAAGAATTCTTTACGAAAAACACACAAACTTCATAGCAGAATATGGAAGAGATACCGATTATTTTGTAAACACATTGCAACAAATACCTTTAGGATATAATGTCTCTCAATCTATTAGAATGAATGGAATTTATTGGTCTTTAACTGCTCTTGATCTCATGGACAAATTAGAAACCATTCCTCGCAATGAAATAATCAAATTTATAACCACGTGCTTTCAAAAATCGGGAGGATTCTCACCTTATCCTGACCACGAAGCACACTTGTTGTCTACTCTTAGTGCAATACAGGTCGTTTATCTGTTTTGTTATTATAGATATTAATTATATATGATTCAATTCATTTATTTGATATTGAAGCTATTGCTTCATATGTATCTAGTCTTCAATGTGAGGATGGCAGCTTTAGTGGGGACGAATGGGGTACGCACCACATGAGTACCTAATATAATAC
This sequence comes from Octopus sinensis, assembly GCF_006345805.1. Lineage (NCBI taxonomy): Eukaryota > Metazoa > Mollusca > Cephalopoda > Octopoda > Octopodidae > Octopus > Octopus sinensis. The sequence goes on from NW_021833844.1 coordinate 44,164, forward strand.
ATTTTATTTTTAATTATATATATTAATTATATATTTAATATTATAATATTTAGGAGAAGCTGATACAAGATTAACATTTTGCGGAGTCGCCTCTCTTTCATTGATTGTCATTTTGATATTGACAAACATATAGGGTAAGGTACACCTGGTCAACAGGTCTTCTACTATAAACTACGTCCTGTCCTGTCGTAACTTTGATGGAGGGTTTGGATCTCTCCCCGGGAGTGAGTCACACTCAGGCCAGGTTATATATTATAATAATAATTATTTTTAAATAACTTTTTAATTGTAATAAATTTATTAACATAATTAGATTTATTGTTGTTTAGCCACTTTGGCCATTTTGAAGGGATTACATCATGTGGATACAAGCTCATTGGCTTCTTGGCTGCAGTCTCGACAGTTGCCTTCAGGGGGACTGAATGGTTGGGGGATTTTGACTAATTCAAGGGAGGCCAGAGAAGATGCCGGATATTTGTTATTCCTGGTGGGTATTGGCATCTCTGAGTATAATTGGTCGAATGGAATGGATTGATAAGGTGTAGACTGATGGATGAAGGTTTGTAGAGATCTCTCCGTGATTTTATTCTTTCCTCTCAAGATGAAGAACTAGGAGGCATTGCTGACATTCCTGGGGATGTTGTGAGTCGTGTTGTGACTAGTTGTAGCCTGATCCTTATCATACATTATTCGGGTTGGCAGGTCTAGCTCTTTTGGAGGAAGAGGGACTTAAAAAGGTCAATCCAATCTACTGTATGCCACAATATATTGTGGATAAAATTGAAATTGAGTGCTATTATCTATAATAAAAATGAGTTAATTTAAAATAATATATATTTCTCGTGTCTTGTAGTGTTTAATGGATTGTCGATTTTTTATAGATAAAAATGATGAGAGATTAAACAGTTTTTGGCTACAAATATATTTTAGATATTAAAATGTTTATTAATAAACCAAGGAGGCCAATTGATCCACACAACGCAGGAATAGTAAGTTTGCACGCGAATTATTTTACAGGTTGCTAATTCACTATATCAGCAATTCCACAACAGTACATCTCTCCCAAGTATTGTGGATGACATAATTTCTGATATTCTCTCTAAAAATGATAAATAAAATTGATTTTATGCTATATCATTCATTAAACAATTTTTGTATCAAAACAAAAGAAAAAATATGATTGAATTACTAAAGATTTTGCACAGATAGAAAATTTCTTGGAAAAAAACGGAGAGAATTGAGTTTTAAAAATAAAAAGGAATTTTAGTAGTTTTTTATCTTATGATGGAAAATAGTTAATTTATGTTCATAAATGTAAAATTTCTGTTGTTGGCAGGAGGGTAATTGAGTTTTGGAAATGTCAATATTCGAAAGGCTTTTAGTTCTGAAAAGTACTTGTATTCATATTTCTTTAAGTTTACTTTATTAAAAGAAATCAAACACTTTATTTATGAAAAAATAAACCTTCACCATAATTTGAATCACTTGATTGTTTGGTAGATTTGACATTTTTAGTATATATTACAGAGCGCCTGAGCACGCTTAACAAATCAAGTCTGAATAAAATTGTTACACGGTAATTCAAATGCATACAAGCTTTCACCATGAAAGTACCGTTAAGGGAGATACAATTGACAGTCTAAAACTCAGAGCATTTGTTTGAAAATTGTGATTTTCACCGAATCAAATTTTGATATGAATCATTACAAAAAGAAAATAACATGATTGCTACGAAAATCTGGGACACGTTTTAAAATTTTCCTTGACCTTAATTTCAGTTTCATTGTCCAAAGTGATGAAAAAGTTTGGATCGTCAGATTTGACACATAAAGTGTGCATTAATCGTAAATCTAAAGTACTTTTTATTGGTTATTTTAAATTTTCAATCTTTTTGACAGGACTATATTTCAGTAAAATCTCCTGGAAATCTATTTTTCAAAGAATCTTTTAAAATTCGATACTCTGAAGAATTTTTGACATATTCTTTAGAAAAAAGGAAAATCTGAAATTGAAAAGGATTTTGTCAATGTTTGGAAAAACAACTCTTTTCTTTAATTAACATAAGCAAAACAAGATTTCGATCGATGTTTATTTAGACTTATCTAAGTAGATTCTAAATTGACTATAACTAAAGATATCGACGCTATTGTGACGAAAAAGCAATGTCGAGTTTCTGGGACATATTTTAATCATAAAAATCAATAAATGTGTTGTTAAATGTTTTTAAATAATTAAAAAGATTTTTTTAATCCGACCCGCAGAAGAAATGATTTTGACAGCCCTGGTCTACAGGTTACTATGAATTATTAGAATTAATTATTTGGCTAATTTTGACTTTAGACGTCCTCCTC